>NC_045744.1:28355439-28359824 GCF_008692095.1 Etheostoma spectabile
GTTTGGGCCAAGAAACACAAGGAATGGACATTATACCAGTGGAAATCTAGGCTTTGGTCTGATGAGTCCAGGTTTGAGATCTTTGGTTCCAACCACCGTGTCTTTGCACAACGGAGAAAAGCTGACCGGATGGATTCTACATGCCTGGTTCCCACCATGAAGCATGTAGGAGGAGGTCTGATGGTGTGGAGGTGTGTTGCTGGTGACACTGTTGGGGGATTTATTCTAAATTGAAGGCATACTGAACCAGCATGGCTACCACAACATCCTACAGCGACATGCAACATCCCATCTGGTTTGCGTTTAGTTGGACCATCATTTATTATACAATATATACAATGACCCCAAACACACCTCCAGGCTGTGTAAGGGCTATTTGACCAAGAAGAAGAGTGATGGAGTTCTGCGCCCCCACAGTCACCGGACCTGAACCCAATCAAGATGGTTTGGGGAGAGCTGGACCGCGGAGTGAAGGCAAAAGGACCAACAAATGCTGAGCATCTCTGGGAACTCCTTCAAGACTGTTGGGAAACCATTTCAGGGGACTACCTCTTGAAGCTCATCAAGAGAATGCCAAGAGTGTGCAAAGCAGTTATCAGAGCAAAGGGTGGCTACTTTTAAGAAACTAGAATATAAGACAGGTTTTCAGTTATTTCACAGTTTTTTGTTAAGTACATAATTCCAAATGTGTTCATTCATAGTTCCGATGCCTTCAGTGAGAATGAAGATAAATAGTCATGAAAATAAAGAAAACGCATTGAATGAGAATGTGTGTCCAAACTTTTGGCCAGTACTGTATAATATATATATACATACATATATATATATATATATATATATATATATATATATATATATATATATATATATATATATATATATATATATATATATATATATATATATTTATGTGTGTGTGTGTATTTTCAAAGAATCTGTGGGAACATAGTTTTATTGATATTTTAGTCTTTAATTCCGGCCAAGAAAGTTCAAGCTGTAAAAATCATGTAAGAAATAGATTTAAATTAATTTAATTGAAGTAATTTAAAGGGGTAGTTCATCCAAATTGACAATCCACTAAAAACATTTTGCCAATGAAATGTAGTCCCTGTGGAAACTGTTCAGTGTCTTCTGTGGATTATTTACATGACACCCTTTCTGGAAAGATATGTTATCTGTAAATTGCCTACATGTTGTTTGATAATAGTGGGGGCGGTGCAGTGGATCTGACACATACCTATGGTGTGGGAGATCTGGGTTTGATTCCCATTGCAATCCTAGGCACCAATACCTTGGGTTATCCAGGGCTCAAGCACCTATGGAAAATACTGAGCACCCACATGTGACAGACTGCCAGTAGGCTACATTTATTTAAAATGAAACATTGCAGGTGCTAAGTGGAGCGTCTGTCATGGTGGGATTGGTTATGTCGCTGTCAGTCCCCTGCTGCCCTGCTCTCCTGAGTAAGACACTTAACCCTTATTTTGATCACATGAAATGGCGCATGTATGACACGTAAATTCGTATGACACGTCAATTCGTATGACATTATTGCCATGTTATGAAGACGCTTACTTGCTTTTTAGCGTGTTTATCATTGCCGTTTGGCCTCCATTGACTTACCTTACCTTGCAATAGCGTGTGAAGTTACGCCTTAGCGAGTAGTATAAAAGGTCAAAAATCCGCTTAGGGAGGTTGGTTGGGGTGGTGGATGGGTAAAACACAGTTTCCTAAACTCAACCTTTGGTTTCCTTTTCTACTAAGGCCAACTTTCCTAAACCCGACCTGGGTGTCATGTTTCTTAAACTCAACCGTTGTTTACTTATTGTGGTGAGAAAGTGGCGATAACACGGCACGTGACAATAACACAGAAAGTGGCGTGTAAGTCATGATTGCCAGAGGCGTTTGTATATGGACATTGTATGTCGTTTTTGTTGTGAGTTTTGGATAAAAGCGTCAGCTAAATGACATTTAATCCAATGTAATTTAATTAATGCTACGAGTTGCACCAATAAATTCACTATTTTAGGCTACTGCGGTTAAAGCAGAAATCTCAGATGGATAGATAAGTGAGGAAATGTAGTTTTAGTAATTTTGGTAAAATAACAATTTAAATGTCATGTTGATTTTCAGTGTAACGAACACAAAAAAAAACATACAGGAATAGGGAAACATCTACATCAACTCATTATCTTCTTTTATTCAACATCAGTGACTGTTTTCCTCTCCTCTGATGATGCCTGACTTGTTTACAACATAAATCTGATGTAAAAGCTCTCATGAAATGGATAAAAGCTGAATCACAATTGCATTACGCCAATCTGAGACAGAGAGCAGCAAATGGGACACGTATTTCTGTGAAAATGTCAAAGCATTTTGTCACAACACGCAGATGGCATTTTGCATTACAATAATAGCATTTATTTCAGAAGTTTTGAAGACCTTTTTGCATTAAGAAGAGCCTCTGGAGATCATGATAGTAATGTCCGTTACACAAACAAGACGGAGGATGGTGTAATGAACACAGAGCCACGCAGGAGCACAGTCAGAGGTAAACTGTTGAAGCTTTTTAAAACAAACACTCATCCTACCTGATGTAGGGCTGCTAGAGTATGGAAAAATTATCATAATCACAATTACTTTGGACAAAATTAAAAGTTAAGATTAATTAACACGATTACGATTGACTTTTGTAAAGATGTTGCAATTATTGAACTTAAAAAATACAGTGAAAAAGATCAATAAATCATCAGTGAAAACACCATACATAGTGAAATTTCCTTTCATACTTTTCCTGTTTGAACTTTTTTTCTTTGTTGCAAAAAGAACATGCAAAAAAACTCTTAATCGCGAATAAAATCCAATTAATTGCACAGTCCTACAATGTTGACACACTAAGCAGCGCCGTTCCAATTACAACAGCTCCTTTTCTCTCTGTTTGAACCCTCGGCTCTCAGACAAAGACATAATTGAGCGTGACGTCCCGCTAGGGGGCACTCATTGATCCTCCGTGCCCAATCCTAACATGACATCATGGATTCAGATGGCAAAGGCAGGCAGGCAGGCAGTTTGGGTGTGCAGAGGAAGAAGGAGGGTGGGTGAGTTTGGGGGGGGGGAGACAAAAGTATTAGTGAAGATTACATCATGCACTCTAGCACCTCGCAGCATAGCAACCACAGAGGTGAAAGCACCCTGGGGAGAAGGAGAAGAAGGTGGAGGAGGATGAATAATAAACTGCCACTGATGCCTGCAGGTAGTGAGCAGTGTGTGTTTTATAGGTATTTGTACAAATGATAGACACCTATGTACATGGCTACATGTTATTCTGCATTGATCAAATACTAAGAGGGGTTTCTTTATATTTCATGGATTTAATATTTAGAGTGCATAACCATGTCATAACAATGTATTTGTCACTGAATGAACGCAGATGTCCTGCGTGTGTGTATGTCACAACGTTTTATTCAGCATTGATCAAATTCTAAAAGTATTTTATTGTGTTGTATGTATTTACGATTTACATACCCACCATGTGGTGTCAGAAAAGAAATTGTCAGTGAATGAACAAATGATAAATTCCTCTGTGTGTGCGTATGTGTGGGTGTGTGTGTGCAAACTGCAGGTTTGAATTTAATGCACGTGTATCTGCACTCCCACACTGTCATCAACAGCAGTTTAGAATCCCACAGGGCACATAGCAACAATCTCTTACACGTAACACGTTTCATGCACCAACAACACGTCAGTAGATGAATGAATATACATTATTTGTTATGAAAATGGACATAGGAAGGACTTGCAGACTTTTCTTCGCACGTGGACATGACCTCTTGTTTAAACAAAAAGCAAAAGATTGAGACGATATGTCAAGGATGGAGGGAGGAATGGCAACGAAGACAGCTGATGGATAAATAACGGGCGGAAGGTGATGATGGATGGTTGAAAGCAGAGAAAAGGAGACCAAGAGGACAACATGTTTATCAAATGCTTGTGTGTTTATCACTGGACGCATGCTCGCGAAAAGGCTGCAAGGACAAAGAGAGCATTACCGACATAAAGAGAGAGAGGGAGGAAAGAGGAACGGGTGGGAGGAAAGTAGAGGAAGAGAAATGAAAAGCAACGGAGGGGATCTGGGGAACACATAAAGCAAGTGATGATGGAGCTGTAGTTTGAAAGATGGAGGAGCACGAAATAAGAGAAGGGTGGGGGGGAGAGAGAGAGAGAGAGAGAGAGAGAGAGAGAGACGTGCTGACCTTTACTGAACCTGTGAATTAAATTGAGTTGAACACAAGATTCACATCACATGTCAGATTATCACTTGAGTGGCTGTGTGTGTGCCTGTGTGTGTGTGTGTGTGTGTGTGTGTGTGTGTCTGTGTGTGTGTG
>NC_045744.1:28359838-28364162 GCF_008692095.1 Etheostoma spectabile
GTGTGTGTGTGTGTGTGTGTGTCTGTGTGAGTATGTGGGAGGATGTGGGTGAGTGTGTATGTGATATGTGTGCTGTAGTGTGTGTGTGTCTTCTTTGTGGATTAATTTACAATGTGATGTGCGCTGTAGAGCTGAAAGGGCACAACGTATGCGAGTGCTGATGGACTTATCGTTTATAATGGTACGTTTGGTTCAGCGTACTCTATTATTACATTTTTCATTAAAGTAAATAACTGTGACATTTTACTATATGAATAAATGCTTTGTTTTACCCTTTAACAGAAGAAAAACTAAGTATTAGGTGTGAAATTTGACTTTGGGTCCTTGTGGTGTCAGGGACAGAAACTTAAGCCTGACCAACACAAAACGTAAGAACCTACATGTCATAGTCCTTATCACAGTTTGGTTGACAGGCAGAGCAGAAATACCACCGCAATGACGCTTAGCAGGAAAGATATCGGATCCATTGATGGATAAGAGATTTCTTTTTAAACAATAAAGAAAACACAGATTATTCAATGAAAACCAGGTTTTGACCCGTCGCCAGTGTGGTTTGCCACCCATATGCAGCTTGTTTGACTACAAGGAGTGTTAACGATTTACAGATACAAATCAGAAACCAATTTTAACGTTAAAGATGGGACTACATTGATACGCTGACCCCTGGATCAATGTACCATGAACAGGTTGATTGCAAGATTCCAAAGTTACGAGCTGGTTGACCAAAGGTTTGCTGCAAATTCTGCACAGCGTCTCCACTCTCGTAAAAAGGAAATACCAGACTCTCAACTTAGCCACAACTCTTTGAGATCTAAGGTCATGGCATCTATAGCTAAAAAATTACAAGCTTACAGTTTAGAGTGATGGCTTTCATGACGTGGTAAATAGTTACAGCCGAGTAAGCAGGATTTCAGGAAAGGGTAAAGAATTAAGTTAAACAAGAATTGTCAAAAGCAGAGCGAGTACGTCTTTTGTCTAACTTGCTCAAATGCCTACTTGCACACTTCAAAAACTTACTTTTAAGTATATAGTGTAGATAACCTAAACTCCTTCAATTCAAATCAATTCAATTTTATTTATAGTATAGTATTAATAACAGGAGTTATCTCAAGACACTTTACAGATAGAGTAGGTCTAGACCACACTCCACCTACAAAGCTCTTCATGGTCAGGCACCATCTTATCTTAAAGAGCTCATAGTACCTCCCAGAGTGCAGGGTTACTTGTGGTTCCTAGAGTCTCTAAAAGTAGAACGGGAGCCAGAGCGTTCAGCTATCAGGCTCCTCTCCTGTGGAACCAGGTTCCAGTTTGGGTTCAGGAGGCAGACACCGTCTCCACATTTAAGAGTAGGCTTAAGACTTTCCTTTTTGATAAAGCTTATAGTTAGGGCTGGCTCAGAAGAGTCCTGAACCATCCCTTAGTTACGCCGCTATAGGCTTAGACTGCCGGGGGACTTCCCATGATGCACTGAGCATCTATCTCCTCCTCCTTCCCTCCATCTGTATGCAGCCTCATCCCATTAATGCATGTTACTAACTCGACTTATTCACTTTCCCGGAGTCTTGTGCTCTCTCACCCACGTAGTCTTGTGTTCCCTCACCCCCCTCTCTTCTCTTCTCCTATCACTTCCTGCAGGTGTTTCTGGCTCTGGATCTTTGGTTGCCTGCTTCCATGTTCTTGCTCGACACAGTCTGCTACAATTCTCAATGTCTCTCCCTCTCTCTCTCTGTCTCTTCTCTGTCTCTGTCTGTCTTTCTCTCTCTCTCTCTCTCTCTCTCTCTCTCTCTCTTTCTGTCTCTTACTCTCACCCCCAACCGGTCGAGGCAGATGACCTCCCACCCTGAGCCATGGTTCTGCTCGAGGTTTCTGCCTCTTTAAAGGAAGTTTTTCCTTGCCTCTGTTGCCTAGTGCTTGCTCTTGGTGGGAACTGTTGGGTTTCTGTAAATAACATCACAGAGTACGGTCTAGACCTGCTCTTTTATGAAAAGTGCAATGAGATAACTCATTACATAAATCAAATTGAATAGAATTGAATTGAATTAAATGATGGACTGATGGAATGATGGACACTATGCGCACTAAATTTTAATTTAATTTGTCAGGTCAAAAGAGAAGGACATTTTGCTTCTTCTTCTTCTCCCTGACCTAGCCTCTTATTCTGGCATTTCACAGTTTTCTCTGACCATCTCTTGAATGCAGAAAAACCCTCTTCTCCGTGGTTTTGACCCTTTGTCTCTCTTCACTTTTGGTTGCATGTGATACATCCCCATTTCAAAAATGAAGTGTATTTTACTGTTGCACTCCCAGTAAGTCATACTGGATGTGCGTGTCGGCTTAAAATGTAAATGCGAATGTGCGTCTGCTTTTGTCAGCACTGTGAGGGATTTTCTCTAATTCGGCATGATATACAGGACTCATTTTTGCCCAGATTGTCACTCACACGCCTCTTGGCTCTTAACTCTCTCTTTCCCTCTCTCTGTTCAGTGTTCATTCCCTTAATGCTAAAAAACCCTACACTTTTCAGCCATAAAAGCTTTTGTCAGGGTTCTTACAGTCAAAACTGAACCGAAACCGTAGCTGAGTTATTCCCCTTCTTCCCTTCACTTTGATCCCTGCAGCTCGGTGAAGCTGCAAGGTTTTTTTCCTCTCCCACCACAGGATTTCTTTCCCCTCCCTCACCCAGAGGTGTAAGAAGTATTCAGATCCTTCAGCAAAAGTACTGATATAACTCTTAAAAATACTCTTTTAACAGTAAAAGTCCTGCATTGAAAATGTTATCTAAGTAAAGGTATGGAAGGTTCATAAGAACAGTGTATTAAAAGTATTAAAAGTAAAAGTACTCCGTGCAGAAAAATCTTCACAATTCAGAAAATGGAAACAATCCAAACAGTTAAGTTGAATAAATCAACTGAGTGTTTAATTGCCTAATCATTTCAGCTGGACTATTGTTGTGTAGTTTGATTTATAATGAAACATTGTATTTAGTAAACTACATGTGTTTTGGGTGCAAAATAATCCAGATTTGTAAAGTAACTAAAGATTCAGATAAATGTAGTGGTGTTAAAAATACAATATCTCTCTCTGAAATGTAGCGGAGTACAAGTAGAAAGTGGTATGAAAAGAAAAGACTCAAGCAAAGTACAAGCCCCTCAAATGTGTACACAAGTACAGTAATTGAGTAAATGTACTTAGTTCCATTCCACCGCTGCCCTTACCTCGGAGACCCTCTCCGACCCCAAGGGCCAGGCCGTCTTTGGTCCACTGGACGATGCCGCTGTAGTTGAAGACCACGCAGGACAACACCACCCGTTCTCCCAAGACCACCGACTGGTCCGCCGGCTCCTGAGAGAAGCGAATGCACCACACTGCAACACAGGGACAGAGAGGGGAAATCAATGTGAAGTTCCTTTTATTGTGACCTGGCCATGAACTGCTATCTTTTATTGCACTGTATCGAGCTACACAGTCCCTCTCTGGTCTTATCGACTGGTGCTTGTCAATATGGTGGCTGTTGGGCTGATTTGTTAAGGGGGGTTTATAGTGTATATGGTGTTTTTATTCTCCTTTTTTATTATGTGTTTTTTTTATAGTGAGTGTGTTTAAATATGAACTCTGTCTGTGAGGGAAATCTCTCTTCTGGGCACGGTGAGGTTTTAAATTGAATTGCCTGCATTTATGCACATATGCACTGGCCGAATGGAGGGACCCGGGAGAATTGACAGCTTTTATTCCATAAAATAGGCAGCAGAGCAGTGTCATCGGGACAACAAACACTGGCGGACTCCAAAAGAAAGCCAGCTGTATCATAAAGGACCCCACTCACTCTGGACATCACCTGTCCTCTGCAATAAAGATCCAGGACAATGAGATCCAGGACAAACACACTGAGAAACAGCTTATTCCCACAGGCAGTAAAATGCACAACCCTCCTCTTTATCTCCTCCCTGTATAAGACTAATTTGCAATAAATCCCAAGAACTGGAAGGGCAATGCCCTCATGTATATGACATCACCTCAACATGCTTATTTGTCTTGATTTTTATATTTTACTATGTAAATTGAGTTATTTTTATTTAGTTTAGTTTGTTATTTATGCAGTCGAACTGAGAGCTGCTAAACTGTTCCTGTGTTGACAATAAATATGTATTCTATTCCATCTAGTTTAAATCATTTTTCTTTTTAACTGGACCCAGAGCTCAATTGATCAAATTTGCACATTTGTCATTCTTCTGTGTCTTCTGCATCTGTCTCTTTCTTGCCCCCTTTTAAAGTTTTCCCTGGACTTTAATGAGGCTTGTGTGTGTGTGTGTGTGTGTGTGTGTGT
>NC_045744.1:28364172-28384172 GCF_008692095.1 Etheostoma spectabile
TGTGTGTGTGCGTGCGTGTGTGTGTGTGTGTGTGTGTGTCTGCAGGGATGTGCAAGTGTGCTTGTGTTGCAAGAACATCATTGCCAAGCTGTGACACAGCCTGCTCTTTTTCATCAGAGTACAAAGGATTTTGCTTACACACACTCATTTCCTCCAGCAAAATAAGCCTTTTGGCTATTGCAGTGGCGCTAAAATACACGGATATAAAAACTACAAGAGTAGCGCCGGCATACATTAACGCTCTCGCATAAAGAGAAAGTGTCAGGTGAGGAGGCGATGCACCCACCCTGCGCTGTTTTCAGCCGTTTGCATCATCAGGTAAAATTGTTTCATATTCCAGAGAAAGTCTTGCAAGAAGGCGCGTTAATTAAGGCAGAGAAGGAGACTGGGGTGCCTTAGATGACACATGCACACGCACGTGCATGGGCACACAAACATACACTATCTCACATAAACAGAAGCTCCTGCACACATGCAGCATTAAATCACACTTAATTTATGCACTTGTACACACACACACACACACACACACACACACACACACCTCACTGAGTCATTTACAATTGCACGGTCACACAGCGGAAGACAAATCCACACACACGTAGATGAGGTGGCCAAGACGGTTCAACACATACAAAACCTAAAACACAAAAACCACAACAATAACGCAGAAGCTACAACACAAATAAATAAGCGACAACGGAAATGAGCGTGTTGTTGACTAACGGAGCCGGAGGAGGAACGTTTTTGTATGTTTGAGAAGTAAGAGAAACACGGTTCCTGGCTAATTAGGATTACAGTTGCTATGTGATTGTCACAAATAAGCAATGTTGTTCAAAATCAGTATTATTTTCACATGTATACTCTGCCATTTAGGCCACAAAGCTAACCTTATCTGAATGTGGCGAGCGCTACGTTTAAAGTCTATAGTTTGTCACATTTAGTGAAGCTGTTTATTGTAAATCACACAAATATTATATCCCAATGTTACGTGATTGTAACTTGTTAACCATATCAATCTGGTTATTGATCAGCTCCCAGCGGCAAATGCCCTCAATACGGTTGGTTTGGAAAGTGTGTTTGTGTGTGTGTGTGTGTGTGTGTGTGTGTGTGTGTGTGTGTGTGTATGTGCGTTTGTGCGTGTGTGTGTGCGATTGTGTCTTGGCTTTTGGGTATACGTTGAACCGTCTCAGCCACCGTACATACACAATCTAACAACACACACACACTAGCACAGAGTTGGTGTTTGTCTTCCCGTGGGCTATTCTGTTCTTGGATCATGGTTAAAACAATCCTATTAGCTAATTAAGGCAGAAGTGGTTAATAAAGCAGGCCGTGGCTCTGAGGGACACGTCTCAGTGGGATTGAACCACAAAGGTGCAAACAACAGGGAGATTTACCGATTTGTCAGGAGGATTACACAACCTGTCGTGTTATTTGTGGAGAAGGCTCCTTTATTAAAGACAGGAATCTTCAGACTTCACAAGAAGCACTTTGATATACATCAGCCCTCCGTTTGAATACTGAATCAAGAAGACAACTGCTTTGACTGGGAGTTGTGCTCTCCTTTTGAAATTTGAGGGAAAATTCACTGTAATAAAAACGCTCAACTTTTGCTGTTGTTTGGATGTGTTCTTTTCTAGACATGTTGTGAGGTTGAAATATTAAATCCAACACAAGATACAGGGAAGTTTTACAGACTGTATCAGAGGTTGTGCTGACCAGGATGTTAGCTGCCCTTGCTCCCAGGTTATAGAACAATCCTCCCCCAGGGAGCAGGTAAGTAAACTCTGTTGAATGTTTGAAATCCAATCTACAGACACATTTTTAATTGACTTATACCTATTTATGTACCTTTGTGAAACATTTTGTAATCCAGTTTTGAGTCCTATGTAAATTCAGTTTACTGGATTACTTTTGGTGTCAGCTCACCAAATTAAAGAGCTCTTATTCAGCCCAGTCTTGTGGTTTCATGGTGACGTTATTTAATCTATTGATTTGTGTAGAGGGACACAATTTACTGTTTTTTTTGTGGTGGGGGTGAGCATGAATTTTAAACTAATGTATTTCAATGGGAAGAATCTTTCATGATAACAGCACGATTATGGTAGCGAGCAATATTGAAAAGCCAAGAACCCGCGTAAGGAGTTTGGTAAACAACACTGGACTTTCACCCAGGAGACCGGGGAATGTGTCCCACGTGTGGCAGGTCCTTTTCCTGTTGTTCTTTCCTAACCACAACCGTCCCGTTGTTGTCGCCGTCTCCAGCGTGTGACGGATCCTTTCCCTGTCTTGTTGTTGTAGCGCGTCCCGCATGTGGTGGTCTGTCCCGTTGTTGTCACCGTCGTGTGGCGTTTCATTTCCCCGTTGTTGTGTCCCCCAGTGCAGCCTAGTGTCATGCCAGTTGTTGCCGGCGTGTGGTGTTTCATTCCGGCGGCCATTGTTGTCCCCCAGGACAGGCTGCCACTGCCCAGTCTCTTAGCAGTTCTTGAAATGGACACATTCCCATTTTGTGGTGACCACCACAAAATAAACAAGAAAATCGTGTCCCTGTTGACAAATCGATAGATCAAAATAACGTGACCATTTCACGAACTGCTGTGGGACTGGGTAGTCTTATTAGAGTCACCGATTTGCTCTGATGTTCTAACAGTTTGAATCTGACCCGGGACCTTTGTTGCCTGCCTCCTTCCGTACCGCTACAGAATGCTCAGAAAGTATTGTCCACAGGAAAGTTCTTTAAGCACTTTTAGGGAAAGCGAGAAGGACAAAAGCAACGTTAATAAAAGCCTTTATTTAGTCGGCCATATTAATTGAAACAATCTTTTACTTAATTTCTCTTACTTCCCCTAATCTTCCCCTTAAACAATCAAATAGGCTGATAGACTAATAAGAATATACACAATATTGCAAATTTTGCAACTCAAAAAAGCCTCAGTAGACAAGAATGAATTAAATCCCTGTCACACTCTTGACATTGAACTTGAACTGTATATAGTTCACTTGTTCTCAGGTTGTCATTTTGAAGACTACAGGTTAAACAAATGACAAATCACACTTGAAATGCATCATCCAACACACAAAACATACAGAGGCAGACGGGGAAGCTAAGTAGAACATGAAGACAAAGTGATTAAAAACTGTTTCTTCACTACCACAAAAATGAATTAAATGGCAGACGGGTAGATTGACTACTTACATAAACATTTAGTTTCTATGTAAATAAAGAATGCCATCAAAGTATTTTTTATATTCATAATAAGTCAGACAACCCTGAAGAAGTTGCCAAAATACTTCCTAAAACCTGTTGGAAAAACAAATCTATGTGTGATATTCCCAGACTGGAACTGTGTGCATCTTTTATCTGCAGAAGTCAGAGACAAAGCAATGAGAATAGAAGCTGCTGTTGTTTTCTACAGAGAAGAAGAAGATGGAGTTGCTAGGATGTTATATATTATAGACAGGAGGGATTTACACGTGGGTCATGTTAGGCATGATTTATGGAAAAATTAACAGCTATTACGAGTTAGGGTCCACTTCCTTAAACTCTGTTCAGACCAGCATATGGTCTCCTGGGACAGTGTGTGTGTGTGTGTGTGTATAAGAGAGGGAGAGAGAGAGAGAGAGAGAGAAATATTGACGAGAAGACAAAAAGGAGGAGACAGAGAACATTTCATTTCTTTTTGTGTGTTGAGACATTTGAGTGTGCATGGATGCGTGTGTATTTATCTGTGATTATGAGTGTGTGGGTATATATTTGTGTGCATATGCATGTGTGTGTGTGTGTGTGTGTGTGTGTGTGTGTGTGTGTGTGTGTGTGTGTATGTGTGTGTGTGGCCTGTCAGCCTGCAGCAGGGACTCAGATCGCGGAGGAGAGAGCTGCACTGACAGAGAACAGAGATGTAATTAACCCTACGGGATACTCCGCCGCCTCCTCCCCCCAACACACACACATATACACACACACACACACACGCAGACACACACACACACACACACACACAAGCACACACTGCTCCTTCTCTTCTTCCCCTCCACTTTCAAATTCCCTGTGTATTTCCTCTCCCATGTGCTCACCCCTTCCCTCTCCTTAATCCCTTTCCTTCTTCACTTTCCTTTTATCCCTCATTTTCTCTTTCCTTTCTATCTTGCTTCCCCTTCCAGGTTTACCCCCTTTCTGTCTCTTCTTGCCTCTCTTTCCTTGTTGCTTTACGTCTCTCTTCTCGTCTAACTTTGTCTAACTTTCGTTCTTTCTTTTTTGTCTTTGTCAACATCACAAGTTTTCTGTCTTTTAACATCTTTTGCTCTCTCTCTTGACCATTTCTGTTTCTCTTCCTCTGGACTCTCCATCTTCTCTCTTTCCTTACCTCTCTAAAGTTCTCTAGCATCTCTCGTATTCTTTCTATTGATCTCTCTCCATATCTTTGACAATTTCTTTCATCCTGTGTTTCTATCATCCCTCTTCTTCCCTTCCTCTCCCTCTGTCTTTCCCTGTCTCTGCAGCTCTTTCTGTCTGTCTCTTCCCTGCCTCCTTCTCATCCTTTCTTTCCTCCTCTCCATCCTTGCTGCCCTGCACCATTACGCTGAGGGATAATGTTAGGTACATCATATCATCCTCTCTCTCCCGCTCATTGCGTAATGACCCAGTGGTACAATAGACAGAGCTTCACAATAACAGCCTCAGTGTCCAAACATATTATCCTTAATGTCTTTAATATCTTTTATTCACACTGTCCTCTTTTTTCCCCCCGTCAGACTGAGCCTAATTAAACATCTATACAAGTGCTATCTAACTAGCCCTTCATCAAGTGCACTTAAAATTTAAGTGTGAAGTATTCTCATCTTTTCAAAGACATTTTGATGCATTCCATTAGACATGAGTTGAAGTATTAATACTTGGTGGAAAACATGGACTCTCTTGGGGTTTTCCCACCAATAGTTAGTTTGCTCTGGTCTGAATCAGTTGTTGAGTTTGTAATCTTGGAGCGTTTTCCCCTTGATTTGGTTTCGGTTCACTAAGAGAAAAAGCCAAGCGTACCGTATAGCATTATTACAAAGCTCAAAAGAACATTCACTGTCTGGGGCAGGAGCATGTTTATGTCTACTTCATGGACACTTCATCGTGCACTCACACCTGTCCCAAAGAACCAGGGGTAAAACTAACTCTAGTGCGATTCAACCAACTAAGGGTGTTTTCACACCTTTAGTCTGTTTGCTTTGGTCCGAATCAGTTGATGAGTTTGCAAACTTGGTTTGGTTTCACAGCTGGAAATCTCCAAGCGTACTAAAATGTGTCACTAAAATCCCGCAAAAACTTTCACTCCTGTTATTGGTCAGATGTGTCTGGGGCGGGAGCAAAAATGTTAATACAGGAAGGTCTTGTGTTCTGGAGTCATATTTCTTGCATCTTCATTGTCAAACCCTCTCATTTCATTTAACCCTTATGTTGTCCTCGGGTCAAATTGACCCGTTTTCCTATGTCAATGTTCTTTTTAACTACCTAAAATAACATGACTGATTCCACGCTCTTTGGCAAGTACAAATCTCTACTTTCATTCATTTGGGGGTGTTTTATTCAGTGTTATAGCATTTGAAACACAATTGGAGTGGTTTTGAAATAGTATTGAGTAAAACTTGACATATTCCAGTCTGTGATTAACAATCAACATAATTCCTTTAATTTTAGTCTAAATAATTCCTAATTTCTGTTTTTCTAACTCAAACATTAGGTATAATTTCCTATAAATGAGGTTTATTGAACATAAACTTCAAAAAAATAGCTGAAACTAAAGTTAATAAGTTAGTGTTACGTAGTGTTGAAAGCATCAAAAAAAGTCACAAACATAGAAAAAAGAATCAAAAGTGTTGAAAAAAAGGGACAAAAACGTGAGAAAAAGTTAAAAACATTGATAAAAAGCATCAACAAAAGTGTTGATTTTCAACATTTTTGGACGGTAAAGACAACACAAGGGTGTATAATCAGACATTGTTTTGTGAGCAGTGTTACTACCTGCTCTGGTCACTTCACTCTGCTCGTGCTTCGTTCTTATCTCTTGCTGGATGAGGCTGACAGAATGCTGAACATGGGCTTTAACCCACAGATCCAAAAAAATTGTCGACTAACAGCATCAGTGTCTGTCTTCAACTTTAGCAGAGGCTGGTTTGACCACGGGGATGTGAGTGATGTCTATTTCTGTAAGAGAAACACATCTGACTACAGGAGACATTAGGTCAGACTGGAGGAGTACTGTATATACTATATATAGTTGGTGTGGTTTGAGGTCGGATCACGGTCTCACCACAAACAAACTGCTCCAGAGTTTGATTGAAAGCGCATTGAGACCACCAAGCAGGTCTCGGTACGCTTGTTTGGTCCGCTTTTGGTGCATACCGAGTGCGACTGACACGTTTTCTCCTGCCCTAACGAACCGCACCAGCGGGGCAAAAGAACTCTGTTGGGATTTCAACAAACTAAACGAGGCCGATGTAAAAGGCCCCATTAGAACAGGTGAGCTAGAAATTCAAACAAGTGCAGGTTAAATCCTGAGGGACTAGCAAAGCTTAACAGTGAGCATGATTTTGATTGTCGGTTAAGTTGTAGTATGTTTACAGTCTAAGTTGACATGAGTCTATTCATACGTTTATGCAGGCAACTAGCCAAGTAAGTAACTTCCAGGTTTAAACCCTATGGCCAATTTCATTGTGTTGCATCGTTTGATCCACGGTCTGACTCGCATGACAAACTTAAACGACAATGATGATCTATATTTAGTTATGTTGTGAGGTGGGTTGATTATCTGGTGCTATGAGAGGCTGTTTGTCTTGATTTAGGTAAATGTCACTTGCGCTGTCTTACATTTTATCTTATTATTAGTTAGTTATGATTACTTAACAATGTTGTTGCCCTTTAGTGTCTGTCTTTTGCTGTTATAGACAGAAGTGAAACTTATCAGGTAGCTTCACATTTCCAAGCAGTTCAGAAGCTTTTGATTGGCTCGAGGACCAGACAGAAAGAATAGTATACTGCTCACTCAAATCAGAAAAGGTCTCTGTAAAAAATTAAAAGTCAGCATTTTTTTTTATTTCTGGACTTCAAAGTGTGACTTCTTGTTATCTTCTCAGACATGGACCCATTATTCATTGAGAAATGATTAATTCCTGTTGCCTTAAACTTCAAAACCTCTAATGGGGCCACTAAGGGCCAAATACAATGCAAGGAAACCATTCCTATGTCAAACTGAAAGGACAGTTTGTGAGGTTTGTAACCCTAAATTGCAATCCTCCACACCCTGAAGCCTTCATACTCCTAACCTCCGCCCCCAAAAACTGCCACGCTGACCCTCTCCGTGTATTCATGTCCCAGCTCTGCCTCCGGGCTACAGCTCGCTCCCATTTCAACTGCTTCACACCACGCTGTGTCTGTGTGAGGGGTGTGTGTGGTGTGTGTGTGTGTGTGTGTGTGTGTGTGTGTGTGGTGTGTGTGTGTGTGTGTATGTGTGTGAGTGTGTGTGTGTATGTGTGTGTGTTTTGTCCGTGTTTACAAGCATGCTGCATACATATCTGTCATTGTTGTGTTGTGTATGCCGTGTGTATATATTTGCCATTTCTGAAAAGGCAGCAAAGGGCAAAGTGTGGACAGGAGAGTAAAAAAGAAAAGGTGTTTGCATGAGAGATTGAAAAGAGAGTGTTTGTGTGTGTGTGTGTGTGTGTGTGTGTGTGTGTGTGTGTTTGTGAGTGTGTGTGTGTGAGAGAGAGAGTGGGACAGAGGAAAGAGGGAGGGAGAGAGGGGGAAAGAAAGAATAAAACACAGAACAGAAAAGAAGAGAAAGGGGGGGGGGAAATGCAGGGATGGAGTGACACAGTAAGACTAGTATTTGGAGACATAAAGAAAGGCTCCTCTGTCCCCAGGATTCACTTCAGGATTTTTTGCGATATTTCTTGGCTAACAATTGGACCCAGATAGTTGAATGGAAGTGGGGAGGGTCATTAGATTAAAATTAGTCTGGCATTGCCAGACCTTCCTTCACAGCACTGTGGAGGAGGGTCTGGCCTACACAGCATTCTGGGACGGGAGGAAAACGTGCTCTGGTTATTGGTGTTTCTTTAAACCAATCACAATCATCCTGGGCAACGCTAATCTCCAGACGAAGCAATGTGCCTCGGGAAGGAACTTGTTTTGTTGTAACATGTTAATGTTCAAAAGTAGTTTTAGTCGTGCAACAGAACTCCGATTGGACAGGTAGTCTAGCAAGCTGTCTGGATTTACCCTGCAGAGATCTGAGGAGCAGGTAACCATAGTCCCAGTTCCCAAAGACCAAATCCGGCAGCACCCAAACAATCCCCGAAGTGGAGTTCCTGTTTATATAGACTACACTAAAATCATCCCAACAAAAATCATCAGCACTCCAAAAAATAAGTGAATAAATGTGTTGATAAAGCATTTTCTGAAAAACTGCAGATTCTGCCACAGTGGTCAGTCTGAATTAATGTTATAATCATGTGTCAGCTGGGAAATAAAGCATTTTTCCATTCTTAATTGACATTCTTATATAACAGTTAAAATGCTTCTTTTTTACATAATGTATACCATATTTTCACGTCTTCCGCATGAACACAACATTTTTTCATAATTTGGCAATATTTTTAAGCCTCTTTACAAGCACTGTGTATAAAACCCAGCACCCTCACTTATTTCAATGGGATGACTGCTTTGATGCAGCGGGGGTTCAGACGCCAAGGGCTCCAGCCAAAAAACACAAGGGGGAACTGAAAAAATGTTAAACCAAGCTTAATGTTTGCTAGAACACATGCGTTATGTTTATGCGTTATTGTATCATTTATATTATATTATTAATATGAGATCTGGATGTACAGTAAGCAGTGCTTGCGCGTCCCATCTGAAACACCCATGCCTCTTTTTAAGCAGCTTCGTAGCACAGGGCTGTTTCCCGTCTTAATGCCATCTTGAAGAGAAGGTAAAAAAAACACAAGCTGGAAGAAGTGGTGCATTAAAGAATGCCGTCTTAAGACAGCAGAGAAAGGATGGATTCATTATAGATACAGAGTTAGATATGGCGTGCGCATGCAAACAATGTTTAACGCATCACTGCGTCTGATTAGATTTGCTTATTAATTGGTTTTGGTTTGCTATAATTCTCTATTTGAATGATTCTGCTGTATTTGTCTTCCTTATAGGAAGGCATTAACGGTCCCTTAAAGTCTGCAGTGGGGGAAATACTATAGAGAAGCTAGACACACACAAAGCAACTACAGAAAAGTAATCTGACTGCTGTGTTACATTCCAAAGCCACATGTCTCTGCAGTCATTTAACTAAGGTCAGTATACAGCGACCGGTTTGTTTCTGATGCATCATTCCTGTGGGATGATACGTTTACTGCTGCCTTGTGTATTTTGATGTTTTGGGGAACGTCATCCATGTACCATTTATGCTCCTGAAGTGTACTGCATTAAACTGACAGAGACAAACACGAGAGCAGACAGAGAGACAGAGAAGGACTGAGCGAGACAGATACAAAGGGACAGACACCGGGATCGTAACGTTGTCACTGTGTGTCCCGGCTCGCTCAGTGTTTGCTGTAAACAGTGGCTTAGTGATTTCCCAGTGTACCTCTCTCCACCAAACGCTGCTTTTATTTCCCCTCAAAAACACTTTCAGCAGAACTGAGGAGCAGCGGGACACCGACCACAGAGGAGATGCTGAGCAAACTGAGCAGTTATTGGAAATCACACACACACACTCACACACACACAAACACACTCACACACACACACATATTGCACAAATGTCTGCAGAGTTGAATGTACACTTAAATCTTAATGCACTTACAAACAAATGTACTTAATTACACTCCCAAAATCACTCCACATCTGGATATTAATGCAGATATTTTCCTTTGCCTACACACACACAAGCTATGTTTCCATCCACTTGTCAATCAAATTAGCTGAAGTTCGGTAAAAAACTCATGCAAATAAAGCTGGTGAAAGTGTGTTTCCATCCAACGGCTTTAAAGCGCATAAAAACCAGTGGATAAGGACGTCAAACGCTGTTTTGTGGTCAAATTGGTATATTGAATTGATGTTTCCATTCATTTTTCCACTAAGTCGCAGAACATTCAAGGTAACATTTGTGAACAAAGTTTTGCTAGACAAAATGGATCCTGGCGTCTATCAACACATGATCAATATTGCACAAGTAGAAATAGTGCTTATGTGCCGCTGCAAGACAACTCTGTCTCGCTGTTTGAGCGCCTTCCATTTACTCCGGAGGACGTCCCACGGCTTGTCCTGCCCTTTGTTGGCGATTTCCTTCGCCAGTTCTTGATAAATTAGGACATTTCTTAGATTGTTGCTATCTAAAATAGCCGTTACAATTTGCTTGTAAATTAAATTCAAGAAGTTTCTTGTCTCCTCGTCCGTCCACTTACATCAGTCTTTGTTGACACCCGCCATGTGTGCAAACAGAGTGAAAATACTGGGCGGAAATTAACTAAAACTTCTTTGTTTTGTGGGGGGTTGCAAGCATAAAATGACTTAAAATGTAATTGCAATCCATTATTTATTCAATAACTAACGTTTCCATCTGCGTTTATCGCATAAGCCATGTGTTAATCAAGATAAAATCCGATGAGACTGAACTTATTGCGGAAATGCTTGCAGTGTTGAATGTAAGGCATTTTTCATTTCATTTGGATAAAAACACGTGGATGGAAACATAGCTACAGTCTACAGCGCACTATGCAAAGACTTTACTGACATGTAAGACACGTTGACATTGCTGCTACACAAAAATGTAAGGATCACATCAGTATTTACCTACTTCTATTGCTACTCTGCCTGTCTGTCTGTCTGTCTGCCTGCCTGCCTGTCTGCCTGCCGTCTGCCTGTCGCCTCGCCTCATCTGTCTGCTGCCTGCTTGTTTTGCCTGTCCTGCCTGCCTGGCTGCCTGTCTGCCTGCCTGTCTGTCTGTCTGTCCGCCTGCTGCCGCCCTGTCCGTCTGTCGCCTGTCTGTCTGCCGCCTGCCTGCCTGCCTGTCCGTCTGTCTGCCTGTCTGTCTCTGCCTGCCTGCCTGTCCGTCGGTCTGCCTGTCTGTCTGTCTGCCTGCCTGCCTGCCTGTCCGCGCTGCCTGTCTGTCTGTCTGCCTGCCTGCCTCCTGCCTGCCTGTCCGTCTGTCTGCCTGTCCTCTGTCTGCCTCCTGCCTGCCTGTCTGCCTGTCGTCTGTCTGCCGTCCGCCTGTCTGTCTGCCTGCCTGCCTGGCTGTCTGTCTGCCTGTCCGTCTGCCTGCCTGCCTGCCTCTGCAGTCGTCTGTCTGTCTGCTGCCGCCTGCCCGTCCCTCTGTCTGCCTGTCCGTCTGTCCGCCTGGCCTGCCTGCCTGCCTGTCTGTCTGTCTGTCTGTCTGCTGCCTGCCTGCCTGCCTGTTTGTCTGTCTGCCTGTCTGTCTGTCTGCCTGCCTGCCTGTCTGTCTGTCTGTCTGTCTGTCTGCCTGTCCTTCTGTCTGCCTGCCTGCCTGCCTGCCTGCCTGCCTGCCTGCCTGGCCTGCCTGGCTGCTGTCTGTCTGCCTGTCTGTCTGTCTGCCCTCGCCGCCTGCCTGCCTGTCCTCCGTCTGCCTGTCCTCTGTCTGCCTGCCTGCCTGTCTGTCGCCTGCCGTCTGTCTGCCTGTCCGCCTGTCTGCCTGCCTGCCTGCCTGCCTGTCTGCCTGCATCTGTGATGTTACCAAGTTTTTCTCTCCTGATACCTCAACTCAGGGTATTTGCTGATACAATACCAGAGCTCTCTTTTTCCTAAATTACAATCTGTGTGGAATTGGAATCATTTTTATGTTAAGAAGCATGTGGTAAGGGCTTACTGGGGCACTAAAAACTGAGTCAGCAGCCTACCACCAACTGAATGAATGTCAATGATAGTGGAAACACAAGATGGTATAATGGCATTGATAGAGAAACTGTGTTGGATGTGGACAGGTTACTTCCGCCCAACTAAAAGGGCAGAATATACTTTTTTCTTTAATTAAATACGGAAAATTAAATAAATGAACGCCCTCTACTCTTTATTCTATTGTTTGTTACAGCAACATGTAATGCTAGTCTAATTTCACAAATACATGTATCTATGAAGGTCCAGATGCTGTTTTTTTTATACATTAAAAGTTTTGATTTGACACATGAGATTATTTCATCACTAGGTCTTTTTGACACCTTTCACCAATCAAAACAAATGTCAGACCTGCGACCCACACACGAGCATCCAAAGGACCTGTATGACTCACATATTTGTTTTTCATTTCCGAGCAGTCATTTGATAAACGTGATGCCGCCACTATTTGTGATCTGTGTCTGAGCAGTGCTCACAAGTCGCTTTTTGGAAATGGGCCCCTGGTTCGCAGCTTATTTATTGTCACACAAACACACCCACGCACATATAAAGCAATGCACACTCGTACAGAACGACGTTGAAGTCCTACTGAAGTTCAGCTTCGGGAAAGAGAATGCGGCCTAATCATCACCCGTTGCATCTGACTGCTGCCGTCGACTTCAAACAACTGGGTTGTGTCAGTTTGACTCCGGGAAACAGGCAAGAGAGACGCACACAAACACTGTGTGCACATGCTCGCAAACACACACAAGAACAAACACACACACACATACACTTGCAGCAATCCCCTCTTCCTATGTGTCTCTCCCTGCAGCTCTCTCTGAGTCGCTCTAATTGACTTCTTCTTTCTTTCATTTCATTTCATCTCTTATTTCAGTTTTATTTCCCCTTTTTTACGATCCCCTCTGTCTTCAATTATTCATCCCTCTCTCTTTCTTTCTATGATTTCTTCCCATCTGGTCTTGGTGATGTTTAATTCACCTCTTCATTTGGAGGGTGGGGGGGCTATGCTGCTGTGCGCTGTTAATTGGTTTTTAAGAGTGGTAAGTACATACACGTACGCACACTCACATTTGTACACACACACACACACACACACACACACACAGACACTCTTGCCTCCCTCTGCTGTTTGAGCACACTGTACATGTCTGCTGGCATTAACATCACCAAATGAGCACAGAGTGAAAAAGCATGTGAGAAGAGGAGGGGTAATTGTGTGTTTGTGTGTGTACGTGTGTGTGTGTGTGTGTGTGTGTGTGTGTGTGTGTGTGTAGGGGGTTGTTTGCGTGTATGTGTGTTTTTTGGTGCATGTGAGAGGGTTGAGTATGCGTATGAGTGAGCAGGTCAATGCTGTGAATGTTGCATTCGATAAAAATTAGACCAAGTGCATGGACGAATGTGTGTGTGTGTGTGTGTGTGTGTGTGTGTGTGTGTGTTTGTGCGTGTGTGCGTGTGTGTGTATGTGTGTGTGTGTGTGTGTGTTCTATCTTTGTGAGGACCCACTGGAGACGCTGGGTGAGGACGATTTTTGGAAAGTGAGGACACTTTGGCTAGTCCCCACTATGAAGGTAGTTTGGGGGCTTAGACCTAGTTTTAGGGTTATGACTCAAATCGGTCTGAGATTAAGGTTTGTGGAAGGAGTAGTTGGATGATTAAAGTCTAGGTTAAGGTTATGTCGATAAGAATCATTACAAGTTCATAAGTACAAAGTCTGCGTGTTAAATGCAGGCACGCAGTAAACGAATCGTAAGGTGTTTTATGTACAAAATACAGTATCAATTATTTAACCATTGGTTTCTTTGTGGTTTACGTATCCATGACTACTGACTGGAATGAATGGTACTGAGTACAGAAACACTGACTAACACAGAACCTCTTTCTTTACCAGATATTTGCTAAGTTTGTCTTTTGTCTTCACAGTAAGTTTCTCAGAGCTAAAATGTGTCTCAAAAATCAAATCTATAAGCAAAAAGAGAAAAAAAACATCTTTGTGGTGTTAGTTAGGTGAAACGATTCTGTGGGTCCATTTCTGTGAGCAAGCCCCTTTACATGAGATGTTTCAACACGATAAAATATATTGATTGGGAGAGCTTTAAAGTAAAGTCCAATTGACTTACAAACAACAAACATTATCTTCATTTTAAAATCTGGTCTAATCCAAAGGTTCCAGAGACATTACATAAATAGGTCATCGTTAGAAACAGGAACATCTGCATAAAATATTAGAACCACATCTAAAAGTAAATCATCTCCGTTTGATGTGTAGAGGCAGTCGTTAAAAAACAGTGTCGTGTTTGAATATTTCACTAAAAGTGAGCAATGAAGCCCTGGAATCAGTAGATACAGAATACTTACATGATTTAGTGGAATCATGTGGAAAAGATGTTTTACTAAGTTTCAGTAGATGGGTGGGGGGGGTAAAGCCAACTGTGTGTGTTAATGTGTGACATCAAAGAGAACTCATACACATAAGTGAATGTCTGCAAGTATCTATGTGTGTGTGTGTGTGTGTGTGTGTGTGTGTGTGTGTGTGTGTGTATTCTCTGCATTCCCAGACAATGCTGCAACTACATCATTAGCCACATCCTCTGACTCCAACCTGGCCGTCGGATCAGAGGAACGGAATTAAGTCGGGAGCAGATTAGTCCAAATAACGACCTTGCTCAGCAATGCTGTGCGATTTCCCCTTCAATAAGAATCGGTGATGTGAACTCCACTGAGGCAGAGGAGATGAGATTCTGCCGTGAAGTGAAACGGTGTGGAGAGAAATAATCTCGCTGTAGCCCCGTGAACAAGAGCACAAAAAACTCAGCTGGCAGACAGGGACGAGGGTACTTTTATCTTAATAATGATGAAAAAAGTCCAGTTGAAGTGGAAAATCCGAGCTTCTGCTGCCACACGAATTTAAACGTTCGTACGGTTTAATCTAATTGTTAATAAGTTACAGTGGTAATGAGTGAATTTTGTACGGAGTTACTGCAGTAATGCAGCATGAACAAGAGTGAGGTCTTCCTTCCAAGAAGTACAAAAGCTGAATTCTCGAGGCGAGAAAGTAAAGTCTGCAGGTTAAGATACGATACAACTTTAGTTCAAACTGAAATTCATTTTGCGTTCCCGAGCAGATCCGCTCAAAAGAGGAAAATACACACACACACAGCTAGACAACAATTATACACATAGTACAGAGATGAGAACACATTAACAGCCATGTCTAAGAAACGTGTTTGATGATATCCTCGGATCCAGATCCTAATTGGCCGGAAAAGGATTTTTGTACAGGATAGTATAAATAGTTCTTAGGCATGTTGTACCTAAATAAAGGGATTCTACATTGCCTGAAAAAGTTGGTATTTATAATTAAAAATTTGCATGGAGTCAAAGTTCATGGAGTCTGAAATATTGCTTGCACTATACGACACGAGAGCGCGATGACAACTTGCCAAACAGAAATCAACTTCTTGAAAGTCTGTGTGTGAATTTAGTTTCCACAATGCGACTCATTTAAACACATCTAATTTGCATTTTATGTTTTCCCCTGCATTTGAAAAAAAATCATGTCAAATTCCCGTCTCCTCCCACAGTGACTGCCTGACATTTTTCCTGACGTTCCTGCACGTCATGTTGCAAGACGTCAATAGAGCGGAGTTGAGAGGTGTGAAAGCTTGCCAAAGCAGTGCATTGAAGGCCCTTTTCTGTCAGAACTTCAGAGCAGCATTCAACATTCATCATTTCTTTTCTCTGATGTGAGTGCAAGATACCTCAGCTACCACAGACTTTGAAGATCTGATCTTGCTATTGCAAAGAATGTAAAATATGAAAAATGGCCTTTCAGGTCTCTCTGTGTGCTAATTTGGACTCTGTCACATACTGTATGTTTTAGGTCTGGCATGGAGTTACAGTTTAGGGAATCCCTGTATTCCCTGACTGATGTAATTTAAGAGCAATGTGTTAAAACAGTAATGGAGATTGAATCAATCAGTCATCCTATTTTATACATTGTTACAGAAAGTTGAAATATTAATTTAGCTAGTCAAACAAAGTTATAAAGAGACAAGTTAGCGCATTAGGCTATTTTCTATTTGAAAAAAAACATCAAAATATGTGTGTTTTCTGTTCATTTAGTGACATCTAAGGTGCTCAGAGCTTGGTGCTGTGCCATTGCAGTACTGCATTTCCCAGAAATCATCTGTCAGTCAATCAGTGTTTTGACCTCCCAAGAGGCCTGCCAATTCTATCAGGGGACTCCTGGTTTCGAGGAGAGCCGGACCCGCTTTGCCCTGATAATTAGGCTGAATAAAGTTTGTCTTTGGGAAACACATTTTTAAAAGTGATCTTAGTGAAATTTTCTGTAAGGGCAGAATTAAGGTAATAGGTTGGATCCCTGCTCTATATAGTAACTGTCTTCCTTTTACTCTCTCTCTCCATCCCTGCAGGAGTAGCGAGGAAAAGCACAGCCGCAGCCTGTCAAAGCAAAGACACTCTCAGAGCTTACATTTCCTGTAGATCAAGTTTTATTTTCTGTTAACGAAATTTGAATCTTGAATTCCGGCGATCCCTGCCAGTCGCACATTGCCAGACCTTCCTCGACAGCTCTGCAGAGGAGGGTCTGGCTGGTCCACACAGCATTACAGGATGGGATAAAAACATGTTCTGGTTTATTGGCATTTCTTCACAATCACAATTGTCTTGGGCTAAGCGCCAGATGGAGCCAAGGTGCCTCTGCAAAATAGACTCGGGAAGGAACTTGTTTTGGTGGATCATGTACTGTATACGTTCAAAAGTTGCAACAGGAAACTCAGATTGGACAGATAGTCTAGCTAGCTGTCTGGATTTACCAGTTAACCATAGTCCTCAGAAATCCACCGGAGGTTAGAATGAAAAGACAGCGGAAGGTGAGTGAAATCCTGCAACACCTTATCAATCCCAGAAATGAAACGTCATTGACATAAACTATGCTTGCGCTAACAGACCAAATAAAAACGCTGACATACCGTAGTATCTGTGTTGTTTGGTGCTTGCCATCATCATGCAAGTTTTTAGGGCCCAAATAACCCATATTCACCAATGACGGATGATCACGTGAGCACACGCGACAAAAATACTAAGTGAACAAAGTGATTTTGAAGCGATCACCTTAATGCTGCATTAAACAGCTGAGTGGCCTGCAATGGATACAGTGCTTGCATCCTACAAGTTCAAATAAAATAAGACGTGTTACTCCGTTGACATGGAATGGTTTTCGTCTTGTCAGAGCACCAACAGACTAGAAATACAAACTTTAAAGTCTTTTCCAATGACTTTGTGACTCCTAAATTGGGACGCAGCATGAGTTTCCTTAGTGCCAGCATCCATTGGACATTTCAGCATTTCTTATTTTGAAGCATTTCCACACTGGCTGCAACATTAGACTGCTACTTGAAATTTTGTTCTATATATTCAAAACAAAGAAACAGAGAATGCATCAATTCCTGTGATGCAGATGATTTCCCTGCAAAAGACCGACACAGCACTGAGAGCGTACAACAGCAAATATACCAGCCCTCATGAAGCACTGCTGGGACCAAATGAGTTGGTCACAAGGTGTTTAACAGAGCAACCGAGGACACACAAACACAGCGAGTGACTGTCTGTCTGTCTGTCTTTTTGTTTGTCTCTCTGCTGTCTGCTTCGATTTGTATCCAGTTGTGGATCACTGCGTCTATCTCTGTCTTTCCCTATCCCTCCGTCACTCTTTTTCCGCTCATCGTTTTTTTTTCAGTCTGTAGGCGTGTCTGTCAGTCTCTGTCAATCACTCCCTGCTGCTGCTGTGTGTTTGTGCGTGAGTGTGTGTATGTGTGTGTATGATTCAAACTCATCTCCCACTGTCTTCATCTCTCTATCTGTGTGCCCTCTCCAGCTCATGTCTCTCCCCTCTTATCTTTGCTCGTCTCGCTGTCAGTCTGTCTGTTTCAATCCGTCTATTTATCTGTTTATCCCGATCTGTTTTGGCTCATTTTTTTCTCTTCGAGGTTGTGCTGATGCGTTTCACGTGCACAGACACATGAACAGACACACACACACACACACACACATACACACCAGCCTGCCTTCCTGCTCAGGGCTCCACTGGGACATGTAAGTGGGACAAGGGGGAGACAACAAACTGATCAAACTTCAATCTAGGCTTTTCACTCTTTCCTCACCCCCAACTCAAACTGCTGACACACACATACACACACACATCCTCCTCCTCCTCCTGTTTATCCTCCCCTCCTTCTTTCCCTCCTTCTTCCTCGACACTCTCTCCTTTGCCCAGACCCAGCAGCCAGTTTGGCAGGGTCGGCTTATTTCAAACACACACACACACACACACACACATATACACACATGACCCCTGGTACACATTTACACAAACAAACATACTGAAAGAGTGAGGGGGAAATATGCAAAAACTTGAAAACATACACAAACAAGCGCACACACGAATAGACACACACGATAAAAATTGCATTACACACAAGCACACAGCCATCTAAAATGTCTAATTGGCTTGTTGACAGTAAAATATTTAAAAAGAACCATAAATAATATAAAGAGACATTGATTGTATATCTGCTGTGTGAATAAAACATGAACGCCCCATGTTCTTCTGTCTCTTGCATGCTTCAACCAACTCTCCCTGTCTCGCAATCAAATTGAATTCAGTTTAATAACGCTTTACTGGCAGTATGTTTGATCAAATAACAATATATATAATATACAGAGTGAAGTAAATAATGTACAAACAAAAAAAGTATTGCAGGGAGTAAGACAAGTGACTAGTTTCTCTCTCTCGGCTCCCATATTTCCTCAACCCATCAGGTCGCTGTGTCTCTAGTCTATGTCCACGACCTTCCACTTCCGGGATTGTGTTGGCGTTCTAAACTCCGGTGGATTTCTGAGGACTATGGTTACCTGCTCCTCAGATCTCTGCAGGGTAAATCCAGACAGCTAGCTAGACTATCTGTCCAATCAGAGTTTTCTGTTCTACGACTAAAAGTACTTTTGAACGTAAACATTCCACCAAAACAAGTTTGCGGTGGCACTGTGGCTCTGGTCCGGGGCTTAGCACCGCCCAGGATGGTTTTGATTGGTTTAAAGAAAGGCCAATGAACCAGAGCATGTTTTCCTCCCATCCAAGGAATGCTGAGTGGACAAGCCAGACCCTCCTCCACAGCGCTGTGGAGGAGGGTCTGACAATGAAAGACTACGGTGTCACTGTCTGTTCACATTTTCGCACATCTTCAGACTTCAATCCATCTCTCTCTCTCTTGCTCTCTCTCTCTCTTTCTCTCTCTCTCTCTCTCTCTTTCTCTCTCTCTCGCTCTCTCTCTCTTTCTCTCTCTTTCTCTCTCTTTCTCTCTCTCTCTCTCTCTCTCTCTCTCTCTCTCTCTCTCTCTCGTGCCCTTTCTGTAAATTCAATTTTAAGTTCAATTTCATGTTTCATGCTTCATTGCAATGACAAAAAACTACATCTGTGTTGCCAAAGCATAAGAACAAACATACATATAAACAACAAGGAGTAAATACATCTGATATAATAATGCAAGTAAACAGGATACTTGATATAATTGTAGATACTGAAGACTACAAAGATATATACATACACATATATACATATATATGTATATATATATATATATATATATATACGCACACAAATAGATAAAATAAAAAAATTGAAATAAAAAAATTAAAAGTATAATATATACAATTCTCTATTTATTTAGTTTTGTATTGTGGCAGGAGAAGACATATTTAGCTGCTAGTCAAGCCGTGCTTTTATCTTCCAATAAAGAAAAAGGAACCTTTTTGTCCTCAGTGTAGGTATGTTTTTTAAATCTTTGGAAATATTTAGTCTTCATATTTGGGACGTGTACATAGGAAATGTAATTCTGTTTGGCTATCCTGGTGGCAGTGTGCACAGACACGTTCCTCTCTTGGTCTCCACACTTTTAAATGTACACCTCTTTCAATTTACAGCTCCTGGTCACTGACTCTGGATTTTGTTATAATTAGTATTTCTTTTGGATTTTTTGTTTTGAGGTATTTGGCCAATTAGATATCTCTGTTCAGGGATTGATTT
>NC_045744.1:28389172-28396763 GCF_008692095.1 Etheostoma spectabile
AAATGACTCTGCAGTAATCATGTGTATTTTACTCCAGAGCCGATCGGCAGTGATGGAGACATGACACCTGTGTGATCATGCAAATTTATGTCCCTTTTCTGGCCAGAGGCTTCTGTCTGTGACTTCTGTCATCTTGTCCACAAATTCATTGCGTGTCCATCTGAAGCAGAGCATGGACAATGTTCCTAATTAGTCGCCACATAGTTTGGAAGAAAGACTTAATAAGTAACAAAAAACTGCGGTAACATTTTAACTGGCATCCATGCTGCATTCAACTGTTTACTAACCCTGTTTTCATTTGTGTACATGGAACATGACCCACCAGAAAAAAGAAAGGCAATGGCAAAGGAGCCTATCGGCTATTTATAGCCAACACTCCAACAACACTTCCAACACTTTACTGAAGCTCTGTGATGCACATATTGAGTGAAATATTCAAACCCAAGACGCACTGTTTTTATGGCTGCACTGCTACTGTCAGATGCAAATGTTGCTTCTGCCTTGCGCATCATTTTTTCACATTTCCACAAAATCTAAGCTGACATGTTTGGAAACGTTGGGATCTCCAGTACAATTTGAACTAATTGTGAGTCTATTTGAGTTTGTAAACATGGAGCCATTCGCGAATCCAACAATTCAAAATCTAAATTAAAAAAGAAATTAGAAAAACAAACTATTATAGCTAATGAATGTTATGAAACAACACAGTGTACGAGTCAAGCATGATGATATACATTAGGAAATAAAGTGTTATTGTAAGTGGACAGCTACATTATCAGGCTGTTCTCACGAACCGTACATTCATATAGCTGCGTAAAGTTAAGCACTGTAATTATTAAGCATTCCACTTAGTCACTGCTGCTGTATGAGTATGCGGCTGGCGGGTTGCTGGGTGGGTCATAAAAACACAGAACTTTCAAGCCAGGCAGCAGAGTTTGCTTCCCAGGAAACACAGAAGACTTTCACCCAGGAAATGCGTGTTGCTTTAGAGCATATTTAATCCAAACCACAATTTTTTTCCTAAACAAGTCGTTTTGGTGCCTAATCTTAACTTTTGTCGCCACATAGCACTCACTTTTTGTCGCCCAGACGTAACCTTAATGTCTGCTGAAATCTGCGGGACTCTGTACCCCGCTAAAAGTCACCTGTTATTCAGTTAACTGAGTGTTAGTTTTGTAAGATGTCATAGGTATTGGTGTGCATACCGCCGCTCGGCGTCATGGAGCTCAAAGCCAGCATCACGTGACCAGTAGGTGTTTGCTTAGTTTCGTAGGATATCATACGTATTGATTTGCATACATTTTTGTAATATGTAATTTGGACCTCAATCTCAATCATGAGAATCTGTTGACATTATAGGGTGAAGTTTTAGTCACGTAATGCAACATGAGAAAATATCAATTCTATTTCCTTCTTTGGGTGAAACAAACTCTTTCCTCTCAGACTCGGCTTCGACCAGTTAGCTCTAAATGCAAAAAAAAAGTGTTACAAACAGCATCCCTGCGTCCATGGCATTCGTTCAAGGCTTGCCCAAGTCTCATACTGACTCATTGGCCTGAATCCTACGAGGAAATTGTTACTGGGCTACAGCAATGGAAAAACATCCACTTTCTCCTTTCCTCCAGAGCAGGAACTGCTATAGTATCACTGCAGCTACAAGGCAATGTTATGGGTTTGCTGAAAAACTGCATTTTGATTCAAGGTTAGAACACTGGCTGACGCAGGGAAATATATTGCAGGGTAAAATGTTTTCACTTTGAAGCAGTGAATGACAAATGAACAAATTGGCTCTTGTAAGACATATAAACAGTTATTTACTTAATGGAGAAGCAACCATTGTGGTACAATCATCACATAAGAAAACTGTAAAGTTACCCTTAATCTGATGGCCATTGATTTGGGAGAAAGTCATTTCTGTAAAAGATTTTACATTCATGCATGATCCACTGTGTTCAATCACTTTGTCAGACAAAGGTAATTTTGTGCAATAAGGGGATATTTGTTTTGCAATCACACTCTTCATATACTCTCAAGGTGCAGCTCCTTTTATGGATGAACTGATCGGTGCCGATACTGACCTTTTTAGAAGGTTTGGCTATTGGCTATATGTCACCAATCTACCAGTATGTCAAAAACAGTTTCGGCTCCAATAACGTATGTGTCTAATGCTACCACTGAAACCAAAGGTGTCAAACTTGACTTTTGCGATTAGCTAATACTTCTGCATAAAGAGCTTGTGGAAGGTTGTTTTGAAACTAGGCATGGTTGGGTAACATTTGATCATGCCTAATAAAGCTTTAGGAAGGAGAATGGCCCAGGAAAGGACGACTGCCTTCTCATCTTTTTACCAATCAATTTTTAGCAACTTGGGAAGAGCTAGGTGGGTGAAAAGACGTCGAAGCATGTAATTAAAATGAGGAAAGCCTTTTCAATGTGGACACACAGAGGACAGTGAGTGCAGCAACAGCTCTTATCTTGGTCTATCACGGCGGCTCAGTGCTGTTTGTAGGGTCTGTTCACAACACCAGTAATCCTACTGCACCAACTCTGTGTGTTACATGTATTAGAGCAAGGGTCTTAGAGTATTTTTGGATTAAGGACCCCTTAGTTGAAAGTGAGACAGAGCCAGGACCCCCCTATTACCATAATTCCTCAAATAAAAGCCGGGGCCTTTATTTACCTGAACCGCAGAAGTTACCCGACTTTTATTTGAATTAGACTTCTAGTAGTGGCAGGCCTTCATTTCGAATTCCATCTGTTAAGTATAATTGTTTTAAATAAACCGTTTTAAATTAAAAGCCATAACGTTCCAGTGGACAGAGATCATTCATTTTTTAAGAAACGTGCAAAAATATCATCATACAACAACAGGCAGAAGGGTGACAGAGCAATTTGTGTCAGAAATAAACAAACACCACCATTGTGTCAGTTTGAACCCTGTAAATATACCATGTATTTATTTCAAATATCGGTACTACGGTATTGTTGGTAGATTACAATAAGACCATACAGCACACCAGTATCTGATTAACAGTACAGACGGTAGCTAGCTAGGTTTGTTTCTAGCTCCAGGCTAACTCTTTTCTTCCCACCTCCAGCTAGCTAGCTTTGTTTCTAACTCCAGGCTAACTCTTTTCCTCCCACCTCCAGATAGCTAGCTTTGTTTCTAGCTCGAGGCTAACTCATTTCCTCCCACCTCCAGATAGCTAGCTTTGTTTCTAGCTCCAGGCTAACTCTTTTCCTTCCACCTCCAGATAGCTAGCTTTGTTTTTAGCTCGAGGCTAACTCATTTCCTCCCACCACCAGCTAGCTAGCCGTGCTCTGCTCCCTGACTAAAATACCGGTAGGAAAATAATACTTTACATGATAACCCAGAAAAAAACTCATGAAAATATTGTTGAATCTGTTAATTAATTAAATTGGTGAAAACGTACATTACTATTATATGAAAGGCACAAAGGAGATTATCCACACGATTTTTTCCCCCGGCCTTAATTTGAGGCCGGCCTTTATTTGTCTGTGTTGACCACACCCCCGGCCACTATCTGAGGCCCAGCTTTAATTGATTACCGGTCTTTATTTGAGGAATTATGGTACATATATTGTATAAAACTGAGCTGCATATTAAAGTGGGTGGAATGATTGATAATTAAATTATTAATACATAATGTTTTAATATTAAACATACATGTGGAAGGCACAGGGTTGTATGTTTTCAGACATTTTAATTTTTGAAAAAGAAAACATAAAAAGAATTAAAAAACAATAATTTGGCAGACCCCCCTGGAGAATTCTGAGGACCCCTTGAGGGTTGCGGACCCCCTGTATTAGAGTGCAAAGACGGTGATGGCATGTTTGTTGTTTCAAGGTTGATTCACTGTAGTGACACAATTATATCATAAACCTAAAATATAACATTTTGTCAAGCCAAAAAGTCTGTCTCTACTTTCTGTCAAGAAGTATGGTCACAGCCTCACCTCATACTGTGTTTATTTGAATCAGATTTAGATTTAACATTTTGGGAAATAAGAGCACAGTATTGGATTGGTTGGCCTGCATTGGTCATAGATATCAGATTCTGTGAGAACAAGTTAGATTGCGCATCCCAAGTTGTAAATGTGCTGTATTTATACAGCGCTTTTCTGGTCTTAACGACTACTCAAAGCGCTTTTACATCACACAGGAAATATTCACCATTCACACACAGTGGCCGAGGCTGCCGTACAAGGTGCCACCTGCTCATTAGATAAACACTCACACACATTCACACTCTGATTGCGCAGCACCGGGGGCAACTCGGGGTTCAGTGTCCTGCCCAAGGACACTTCAACGTGGGCCAGGGATCGAACCACCAACCTACCGATTGGCAGGCAACCGCTCTACCACTGAGCCACAGCCGCCCAGTTGCTTTGCACCTTGTACCAACAACCAGACGTTTCTGTGGTTATGTACTCAAACGTTTTGCAATTTTCTTAGCTCAGAATGGTCATGGGCCAGGTCTTCAAAAAAATGAAAGAAAGAAAGTTATTTTGTCCCGTGGCCTTCCTCAGACTGTGTATTTTCCACATTGCAATGAGTGAAAAGGAAAGTTTAATGAGACTGGCAAGGGTTGTTTTGTATTCAGGCTATTTTTGCTTGTGAAAGAGATGTGTCACTGTCATGCACTGAAGTCTATTCATTCTTACGAAGACGTAGATCTTAAAACGTGGCTCTCAAATATATATTTGTATTTCTCAAAATGGCTCAGTTATTTCTTGAAACAGCTGTAGTGTTTAACAAGCGTTACTCAAACACGAGTAAAAAGTGAATATGTTGGGGACTGCGTGTCAATACACATTTGGCGCTCTAATCAAGTGGGTATTTCTGGCTGGAAACTGGACAGTGAACAGTATAAATTCAAAATATTTCATATTCATGGTATCACAGGAACATGTCACATAGTTCAATGGTGACAGGTTTTGGGCAGTAGAGGCACACAGGATGGCTTTGGCTCACTGTAAAAGGCAATATAGTCTATAGAATCAATTCCTTGTTGGGTTTAGCTATGATTACAAACACAGAATATCACCAGTCTTATCTTTTCAGGTCAAAATGTGAAACACAGTTGTAAAGCCCTGCAATTTTTGAGATCAGCAAAGGGCGAGGGCGTAAAGGGAGGCTCCGCCTTGACAACTAAAGAACAAACATGGAGGCCGTCAGAATGTTAAGTGCTGCCTTGTCATTAACTCCATTTTCAAAGGTCAGGAGCACAGTCGCGGCGTTGATGAATCAAGCACTTTATTCCTTGGCTTATAAACCCCCCTTTCTATCTCGATCTGTCTGCATGTATGGGGGTCTAATGGTGGTCTAATCCTTGCACCCCCCTCTACCTCTCCTCCTCCTACGTTTCCTGTGTTCCTCTCCCATTTCTCTTGTTTCCTCCCCTCCCCTCCCCTCACTCTGTGGTTTTCTTTGGCCACTTAATGGAATGCATGGCATTTCCTCCCTCCCCCCCCCCCCCCCCCCCCAGTTCTTCTTCTCTTTCTCTCCTCCTACCCGTCTCTCTCTCTCTCCATCCTCTCCCCTGCCCCCGCCTTCCATTAATGAAACGTAAACTTTGACATTTGTCAACAGAGTCTTCCCATCAACCATTTGCAGGATCCGGGGGTGGATGGTTCACTGTAGCGTGGCGTCTCCGGGCTAAAGCGCCACTCGCAGCGAGCCCTGACCCCCCCTCACCCTCTCCTCTCACTCTTTAGTTTATTTGATCATTCTTCTGTGTTTCCGTTAGTTCTCTCACCATGTTTCCCCTTCTTTCTTTCTTTCTTTCTTTCTTTCTTTCTTTCTTTCTTTTTACCTTACTTTTGTGCCTTTGGTTCCCCCTCTGTGTGGCTTGATAATCTCCTTTTCTTTCTTTTATCCACTCTCTCCTTCCGTCTTCCTTTAATTCAATTCTCCACTGACCGATAATCTGGTTTTTCTTTTTTTTTTCTTTCCACCGAGCACCCTCATTCTCGCTCTCTCTTTCATTCCCCAAGTTCATTGATAAGGTCTTTGGCCCTTTTCCTCCCCACCCTTCCCCACCTCCCCCCCTCGTGTTTCATATTCCAGTCCTCACAGCTTGAATCAATAGCAGTTTCGCTGCTAATTCCACAGCTCTACATCAATACCCAAAGGCTCCTCTCTCCATCACCCCCCTGCCTGCCTGCTATGAATATTCAAATGCATATTATAATAAAGTGGTTTTTCTAAATGCATTAGCACGCAGACGGGAGAGGGGTTCAATCCAAAATGAAATTTGCAACTTGATCCACAGAAACAAAGCGGAAGACAATGCTTTATAGGAAATGAAAGTTTAGTTTGGCTTTGGATTCTCTTTATTTCACTGACTGAAGATGATGATGATGTTGTTTTGTGAACGTGGGGATCACGTTTTTGGGGTTGAAACTGCGGCAGAGGCAGAACAAAGCAAGGCCAGAGTGTACCACTGAGAGCGTAATGAAGTGGTTTACTGCATGCAATATCAGGCACGGACGGGTTTTATCTCAAAGGCGAGATTTGGTAAACTGGCACGCACACTTACAAAGTGATTGACAACATTGAATTTAAACAAAAGAAGAGCGAGGCAAGCTGGTTGTGTGTGTCTGAACAACAAATAATCACATAGACTGTAGGTTTTTGATACTAAAGGGATGTTGAATGATTGTCTTCAGGAAATGCTTTCTTCACAATGTCCGTATTTTGAATTAAGCTCACACTGCAGAGAGGACCGACCAGCGTGTGCCGTCAGAAACACACGACTTTCTTCATTTCTTTCTTTCTTTATTTCTTTCTTTCTTCCCCCACTTCTATATTCTATCTTTATTTCTTTTTCACTATATTTTCTCTTTTCTTTTTTCTGTCCTCACACATTTTCCCTCCTTCTATCCCTCTATTCATCCCTCACTCTCCCCAGCAAATCCAAAAGTTGTGTCGCCATAGCAACAGCTGCCGTCTGCGAAAATTACCGAAATCCCCCCGCCCTTTCAATTTTTTTTTTTCTTTTTTTTTTTTTTACTGTGTTCCCAGTGACATTCAATAGATACTGTTTTGATGTGGGAACAAATAATCAAGTCAGGGTGGTGAAAAAGAAAAAAAAGAGGGGAGTGGGGTTGATGTTAGGGGAACGAAAGAGCAGAGCAGCGGAGCAGAAAGAGAAGAGGAGGGATTAGAGGTGGTAAAGCCTGGTGGCCAGACAGGCAGCCAGTCAGCCGGAGACAAATGGAGAAAAAAAAGAGTGGGACAGAAAGCAAACACAGACAGAGACGGACAGAGGAAAACAACCAGATAGACAACATCCTGCGGAAAAATCATGCAGATACATAAAATACTAAGCAAATGAATAAACAAAGAAAGAGTAAACAAAGAAAGGTAAGCCAAGGGCCAGTGGCAGACAGAAAAACAGAGAAGCAGACGGACGGACGCGTGGACGACGGACAGACGGAAAAGACAGACCCAGTGAGACAGCCAGGGTAGCATTTGAAACAGGTAGCAGGCAGAGAAGAGACAGACATGTGTCGCCATGGTAACACTGAAACCAGTGAGTAAAGGGGAGAGGGAAAAAGAGGTGGTG
>NC_045744.1:28396773-28404750 GCF_008692095.1 Etheostoma spectabile
GGGGGGGGGGTTAGCAGGAGAGATATAGGAAGCATGCCATCCCCATGGTAACACAAACGGAGGGATCCTGATAGAGAAGCGAGGCCAACACACACACAGAGACATACACACACACTGAAAACACAACAAAAGGCACACTAAGAAAGTGGGGAAACCTCGTTCTTCACATCCCAGCATCCCTCTCTTCGCCTCCCATCTCGGTGCAGCGCTTCAGCCTGATTTGCATCACCGTGTTTATGTCGTATGATGTGTTTATGAGAAGCCTGAGCCCGCTTCTATCTGGCCAATTAGTGCCTCCAACATGCCATTTTTGATTGTGAGACTTTGCCAGCTTGCAGCAGTTTTATCTCAGTGATGAAGAAGGCGAGTAGTTGTGGAAAAACCCTGACGGATGGTGACATTATTACAGCTTGCAGCATTATTCTGGGTTGGATGGCGTACAAGGCAATCTGTTGTCTTATCGTGTGTGTGAGACAAGGCCAGTTTCCAGGATCACGGCTGAGCCAATTCAGCAAAGACAATCACATTCAATTGAGATAAAGCCTCGGTGGAAATCATGTAGCTGGGAAACTTCCCCAGAACGCTTATCAGACGCTGGTAATTACTCTTCAGCAAACACGCCAGCAGATTTGCAACTATTAGAGTCAAAAAAGAGTCACCAAACACATCCTGCGGATTCACACTGAGCGCTAGTAGTGGCATCGTGGTCTCAATGAGCCCACTGTCACTGAACAGAACAGCACACCATGGTGCAGAGAGCTAGCAGCTAATGGGGAACCAGCTACTCCAGTTGGTGCCTACTGCTTCTAAACCTCAGCAGGAGCTGCTACAGCTGAGCTCAGATGGAAATATAACTTTGTGGACCAATAGAATGCTTTTGGGTAGTACTTTAAAAAGTAAAATGGTCACATAAGTAATTTTGCTCCTCTCTTTATTTCTAAAGAATCCACTCTGACAAACTCCATTAGTATTCACATAGCAGTGCATGTTCTTCAGAATGCAGATTGTTACCGCAGGTATCATTGAAAAATTCCCCCTTTCCCTGACGTATTTACCATTGTGTCGGGTCATTAATGCATGCTCAACTCATAATTACTATATTTTCAACAGCACTTTCAGCAGCATAATTGCAGTGTACGGCAGATGGCTGTTGGCTAACTGGCTTGCAGTTACGCCTAATGGCTATTTGCTATCGGTGTAAAACAGGCTAATGGTTCACTGGCCAGCAGCTATAGCTTAAAATAGGCAGCTGTCCTGTGTGGGCTCAGCCAGATTTGAAATGACTATGTGCTCCTCATTATCTGCTGCTGTGAAGTCACCACACATTGACTGTCCCTAAATAGCAAAAAAAAAATGTCCCGTCGGATGTCTGCGTTCGCTGAAGCTGAATTCAAAAAGGTTAATTTATGCTGAAAAACTGGACGATGTTTATGTGACTGATTATAATGGCCGTTCCTCATGGAAAATAATTATCCTGGTGAAGTTGAGTATAACAAATGGAAATCGTTAATGATTGTATATGGCCTAACTGCTGTTCAAAGCCAGACTGTGTGGATGTTTGTATGCAGAATGCTTCACAAAAGACATCCATGCTGTTTTTGTCTGCAATTTTATCTTTCAACTCAAGAGGGAAAAGAGGGGGAGATGGAGAATGAATATTCCTTTTCAAACAAGGAGACTAATTACAAGGGATTAAGTAATTGCATGGGGAAAAGTGAGGAAATCTTTCTCAAAACCTTTTGTTCCATACCCTATTAATTTTACTCTGCTCCGTCTAGTGTATAACGGCTTTACAGTATGTGAGCTGTTTCAGAGGACAAATCTACAAGATATTTTCTGTGCTGGTAAGAAGACAGCAGCTCATGAAGGCAGAGACTCGATTGAGGCTGAAAAGTCATGCACCCACACACTCAGAGGAAGCAACTTACAGAGGAACTTTACAAAGGAAGTATTATATGTTGGAAAAAGTTTGATCAAAGTGCACTACCTTTTTATAATTTAAAACAAAAGCATTCCTAGGCTGCTGGTGTACTTTTCAAACACTCTTTCAAAAAGTATGTATAACATATAAGAAGGTCTAGAAACAAAGTATTAAAAGTTAAACACTGAAAACACACTGGTCCAATGGTAAGTTATTGCTAGTGTACGAGGAAAGCATTCATTAACTAGCACTCAAAATCAGAAAAAGATTTATTGGCAGATAAATAGCACTTACTAGGAATTTGCGTGCATACATACAGTACATAAAACATATTTAAACATTAATATGAAATAACAAAACAATAAAAACCGAAACAAATAACACATACATCTAACTATATAACATTAAGAAAAAGAGACTTCATGGATAAGTGCAGGATGTGCAAAAATGTTGACAGATGTGCAAAAGTTCAAGATGTAGAATGTGCAGAGGACAGGATGTAGAATTAAGATTCAATGTCAGTGGGGGACCGGGGCCTTGTTAACAAGGCTGACTGCATCATCACGTGGGTTTTGTTTCTATGACAACGTCAATAATGTAACCTAGGTAACTAACATACCACTGCTTCAAAAGAGGGTTGATGGCACCCTGCTAGCTGTCTTCTTTGGGAACAATTGAAAAAAGATGTTAGCTCTCAGAAAGAAATGCTATGGACGCAGGCCCAAAAACCTGCATTCTGTTCTTTTGTAAATTATGACTCCATTTAACAAAAGAAAATGGGCTTTAAAGCAGGGGACGCTTTAGGGCGTGGCTACCTTGTGATTGACTAGTCGCTACCATGGCGACCTATAAATCAAGATAAAGGCTTAGCAATGCGTATCCCTGGCACTAGGTACATTTAAATAGCAGTGAACTTGTTTTTTTGTGGTTTTGTTTTAAACTCTGTCCCTTTCACAGTTTGTGTTTTCAGTTCATGAAAGTTAATTGTATCATTAATTGTATAACATGTAACTTATTGGTCGCCTAAAAGTGTTTGGTTCACCATTCAGTTACACTGAAAGAACAATCTGCAATACAGCGTGTTTTACACTTGCCAAAATTAGCATCCCAATACTATCACAGATAACGTGAATTACGGATGTATCTTGCTAACCAAGCTAGCCAGCTAGGGTTAGCGTTAGCTGGTAACTTAGGGCCTTTTCACACATAAAACTCTGAATCAAGGTCCGGACCAAGGATCAGGTTTTTGTTACATTGAATACATTTGATCCGGAGACTTTTGGTGACACACTGCCGTTATGCAAGCACTAAAGAACTCTACATGACAAAATTACGCCCTGTCCTCATCCCGATTCCAGTAATTGATTGTTCTGTAAACGGGCTTCCCCGTCCTATCTCATCCTCTCTCTGTGTCAGTTGCCCTCCCCATGATGCCGCGCCTCTTTTTGTTCTTTAGCGTTGTTGAGAAGCTAGGCACTGGAACTTTACTTGGGTTTTGAGGAGCTGCAGCAATTATTCACATGCAAACTGAACTCTATGTATGAACTACATGTCCTACCACTTAACAAGTAAACTGCTGATTTATTTTGTGCTCTGATAGTCGATAGCTGTCTGCTCTGAGCGCATTCACCCTCACTCACTCTCATGACAAACTAAGCACTGAGCTATTCCTCAAAGAGCTTCCCCCATCTTATAACACAAATATAGCCTGCCAGACTTTCTTGTATTTTGTCTGAAAGTCCAAACCATCCAAACAATGCTTTCACACTAGAACCAAACCAGACCTTGGTTCAGTTTGGGCCGGACCAACTTTGGGCTGTTTGGTCCGGGGGAGGTGTAATCTTGGTTCTGGACCAAACAAGGTATGTGTGAAAGCCCCATTAGTTACACAAGCCAATAGGTGATGTTACGGTGGCTACATCCACAGTCTATGGTTGAATATCTGCATTTTATTAGGAAAATTGACCAAATCAGCCATACAAAAAAATACAAAAATGCTAATTAAATTGCGTGACTGTGGCGTTGATGAACATTTTTGTTCACAGTGGCAGTCCACAGCAGAAATAGTTTACAGGTTGAAAAAAATGTTGGCAGCACAAAAGCTCCAGATACAGCCCAGAAGGCAAACACACACCCTAAAATATCAGATACCTTGGACAACACACTCACTTTCGACCAGCACACCAAGGACATTCAAAAAAGGAGCCATCAAAGAATGTCAGCCATCCATAAACTTACGGGACTATCTGTCCCCCCCCCCCATCTCCTCCTGCTGTTGTATCAGAGTATTGTCCAGCCCATCCTGCTCTACTGTACCACCTGTTTCTTCAACAGGCTTTCTTTGGAAACCAGGCCAAACTCATACATGTAACCACTATAGCTGCCAAATGAATCGGTCTTCTCACACTAACACTCTCAGATCTCAATTTCAAGGCCATCACACACATCACTACCATACCAGCCTAGGACCACACACACACTCAACTGCAGTGGTGGAATGTAACCAAGTACATTTACTCAAGTACATACATGTACATACATGTAAGTACAATGCCACCTTCTACTTTTACTCTGCTACATTTCAGAGAGAAATATTCTCCTTTTTACTACACTACATTAATCTGACATCTTTAGTTACTTTACAAATCAAGATTTTTGCACCCGAAACATATTTCTTTCACTGTCTTTGTCATGTATTTTTATAAAAAAAATTGTTTTATTATACACTAAACTACCCAACTATATAATTGCCTAATATAAATTCCAGCTGAAATGATTAGACCATTAATCACTTAGTTGATTGACAGAATTGTTTTGATCGTTTCCAGTTTCTAAAATAAGAGAATTTTTCCACAATAAGTATTTTTACTTTCAAGACTTTAAGTATATTTTCATGATGATACTTAGACGATGAAGTCTAAAGGTTAAAGTCTAACAATAAAAGAAGTACTATTCTTAAAAAAAGAAAAAAAGAAGGAAAGAAAAAACATTTGAAATTGTAGTACAGAAGTTGACCTGGATTTGTCTCGCCTCTTGTTTGCAAATGTTCATTTTAATCTCTTAGATCCATTTGTAAAGGTACAAAGCAAATCTCTTTATTTGCTGGTCAATGGAGTGAGTTAGGACTCAGGAGCACATCGAGCAGCTTTTGTATTGATAGAGGCCAGCTAAGGTGCTTCATGCACATAGAACTGAGTGAGTTGCTGAGAAAAAGGACCTTTAACCCTTCTTCCACTCACACTTTTGTCATTGAAACTCTCACAGGAGAAGCACATAGAAGTACAAATAAACACAAACGTAAACGATGGACTTTTTGCAGTTTTAGTGTAGTCGCTACAACTTACTATTCAAGCATGCTATTCAATATAGAAGTGGCGGAAATAAAGACACACTAGCAGATAGTCTACTTGAGACCTTTCAATCTTTCAGTGAATGGAGTTCAACAGACATCAGCGGCATATGACGCACATCCCAACACATGCATCTATTTTTCATTTTTTATATAAGCCAACGCACTGTTTCTCAGCACTGATGCACATCAACGGTCCAGTAAACAAGCAATTGTATCATGTTGACTCCCAGTAGCCCATCCAGGCTACTGTACCATGACTACCTCCTCTGTCTGTTTGACATGCCTGGTGTGTGCTACAGGCATCACATGATACCACAGTATGTGACATGACTGGTTAATGTTTCCCGTAAGTGGACTTCTATGTCCAAACTCATCCTAAAATATAATGTTCCCTAAACTAAGGGCCTTTTCACAACTGAAAGTCCAAACCAAGGTCTGGAAAAATGATCATGTTTTTGTTTGATCTGGTAAGTTTTGGTTTCACACTGCAGTTATGCAAGCGCACTAAAGAGCTATCCATGACATATGTCCTGTCATCATCACATATGTGAGCTGTGATTCCCTAGACTTAATTGAAATTGATTGGTCTGGAGACAGATTTTTTTTTTCTTCAAAAGTCCAAACCATCCAACAACTTTCCAAGGACTGTGGTTCAGTTTGATCTAACCTAATTCCGGTCCAGGGGAGGTTTCATACCTGTAATTCTGGATTGGATCTAACTGAAAAGTCTGAATGTCCAAACCAAACAAGGTAGGTTTGAAGTACCCTAAACTAAATCCATACTCAAACCAGAATAACCTCTCTGTTTGTTACTTAAAGGCGAGGTCTTATACATATCACATTCATAGTCATATATTCATATATTCACATACACATTCTAAATACGCTCACTCTGTTTCTACAGTATACCATCAGTGTGTGTAGGATGAAGAAACTGGACAGTTTCCCCCCACATGACCCATGTCGGCTCTTATTTTTGATCACCACGTAGCTCCAGTTCTTTGGGGGAAACAGATGGAGGTCTCTGTGGTCAGAGCTGTCTGAACTCAGGGACTCCCAATCAATCGTCTCCCTCTGTCTCTGACTCCCCGTTTGTGTTTCTCATTGCTCACTCGCTCTCTCCACACAGCGGTGGAGGTCAGTTGTGGTCAAGAGCTGAGAATGGACAATCAGGGGGCAGCCAAAGCCACAATGATCACTGAAGCTCATCTCTCTCTCTCTCTGCTGGCTCTATACACTGCAGCCATATTACCTTGCTCGCCCTGTCTTTATCTCACATGCACAGTGCTGAGCAGTAGAGATGGTCAGATAAAAAAATTTTCCTTCACGAAACTGATTCCAATACCTGAACTTGTGTATCGGCTGATACTGAGTACCGATCCAATACCAGTGTTGCAAAAAAAAAATTGTATACAATATTTTTTAACAGCTGTATACAACAATCTTTGTATATTTTCTATTTTGTACGTTAATCCATGCAGTAAATCATGGAGTGCATTTGATCAGTAGTAACCGCAAATAATTGTAACATCTAGCAATCTTCTTATACTTTATTTATATTTACTGTGTAGCCTAAAGTATGTCAAGATTTGATTGGTGAAGATTACGACGCGATGGGCAGCAGCTAGCGAGTAGTCTAGCTGTAGTAAGCTGGTCGGCTAGCCGAGTTAGGAGATCTGCAGACCCACTTTTAACTTGTTTTTGATCTTTTTAATGCTAGTTTCCGTGCCATGTCATCTTTAATTTAACCAATATTTGTCAAGTTAAATGATCAAGGGAACAGCTTTCTTTTTGGGATATGTAGCTAGCTAGTGTTGTGTTTTAAAAAGGTAAAAAAATGCCTTTTGCTTCACAACAGGAAGTAACCTTCTGTCTCCACCCCCCTGCTGTCTTAGACTAGGCTAAGACATTAGAATGTTGATTTACTGTATTTTTGCTAGAATTTCTCATTTATATGATAGAACCTTCAGATCTGTGTCCAAAAATGACCCCAAAGGGGCAGAACCATATCCTTGGACAGCAAAGAAGCCAACAAGACATGTCCTACACGTCGCCATACCAACAGCAGACCAATGAAAATGGGTTTAAATACACCAGGTGAAAAGGAACCGCCCCCAGGTGCAGGGAATATAATTCTGAAACTTACAGTGAGTCGGGGCTGTTCGATGCGTCTCTGAAGAGGGAACATCGTGCAGTCCTCTGTCAGCTGCAGTGTTATTATGTTCTGTGTCTCACTGTCTTTGTCATATCAACTTCATCATGCTGTTTCATCAAACCTTTTGTTAATTCTCAATTGGAACTTTAGCCTCTCTCCTTCTTCATCAAATCAAAGAACACAAGTTAGTTTTTTTCTAACACTAGCTAGGTCAGTGAAAAACCCATGACAGTTATGTGGGTCATCATCCGGTTGAAATGTTAGCAGGAACAGCTGGCTAGCACTGCAGCTAGCTGGTGAGGATACTTTTATTATCAGTTATCAGTCATTTAAAACAGAAAGGCAATACATACACATGCTTGTTTTGGTGAGGATTACTCTGCAGATTGTGTATGTGAAACCACAAACACAAACACGTTCACATTTGGCTTGCCGTCCGTCTACAGCATAGTTCTTCCGCCGTCCGTCATGACGTTCATAATTTGCGCGAGTAGAGTGTGATGTCACATGCAAAGGGTCTACAGCAGGGGTGTCAAACTCATTTTCACC
>NC_045744.1:28404760-28404914 GCF_008692095.1 Etheostoma spectabile
ACATCAGCATAATGGCTGTCCTCAAAGGGCCGGATGTAACTTATAAATGTAACTAAATGTAATCAAATGTAATGTAAAATAAATGTAACTACTCCTTAATGTTACTTATTCAAGTGACAATTACAGTTGCATAGAAAACATATGTTTGCTTGTT
>NC_045744.1:28404924-28405067 GCF_008692095.1 Etheostoma spectabile
TAAATCCTTTTAAATTTTGTCAGCTTATGAAAACCCACATAACTCCATTAAAGAAGTATCAAACTGTCCAAGTGAATAAAGAAAAATAACATAAAACTGAGCTGCAAAGAACATGTATGACACATGTAGCATTTTACAAAAAA
>NC_045744.1:28405077-28406159 GCF_008692095.1 Etheostoma spectabile
ACACAGCCTGGCATCCAACTGATGGTATGATGACAACAATTTGTCTGCATACACATATAAGACCTGCAAACATTAAATAATTACAACAGCAGCTATGTCAGCAGCTAGCAGTTACACAGCACACACAGCAAAGTCACACATCCACTTTGGATCTGATAGTTCAGACATGAGTTTTCTTTTACTCTGCATAAAAAGAGCAATGTCTTCCCTGAGCTCAAAAAATCGTTTGAGGACTTTGCTCCTACTCAGCCACCGCACTTCTGTATGGTACAGCACATCCCTGTGTCCCCGTGTCCCGAGCCCGTCTCCAGCAAGCACTGCTGAACTGACGGAGATTCAGGCCACGCGCCCGAATGAAGTTCACTGTTTTCATGAGTGTGGTCACAATTTCCTCCATCCCCAGCACCTTCCCACACAAAGCTTCTTGATGGCTAATGCAATGATACGTTATCAGAGGCGTGTGACAGTTCATTTTTTGCATTTTCCCCTTCATTAGTCCAACCAAGCCCACTTTTCCTCCACACATTGCCGGTGCACCGTCTGTAGTTAATCCTACCAAGTTTTCCCACTGCAATGCATTTTTACTTACGGACTTCTCCACCGCATCAAAAATGTCCTGTCCCGTCGTGGTCCCATGCACTGCAGCCACATCCAACAGCTCCTCAGTGACAGAGAGGTCCGACTTTACGCCTCTAATAAAAATTGATAACTGCGCTGTGTCCGTGTTATCTGTGCTTTCATCAACAGCTAATGAAAAAGCTGTGTAGCTGCGTGTCTCCTCGGCCAGCTGTGTTGTAAGATTTTCTGCTAGTTCCTTCACTCGGTCGGCGATGGTGTTTCTTGATAAACTGACATTTTGAAAAGTCTGTAACTGGTCGGGACACACCTGCTCACAGACCTTCAGCATGTACTGCTTCAAAAACGCTCCCTCTGAAAAAGACTTGGAAGCGTTGGCAATTTCTTCAGCCACAATGAAGCTAGCTTTCACCGCGGCTGTGGATTTCATGAACAAACTCTGCTGCGACCGCAGTTTGTCTTTTAATTCTTGGGCAAGTTGTTGCTTTTCTTGAAGGCTAGCTTTA
>NC_045744.1:28406169-28406267 GCF_008692095.1 Etheostoma spectabile
CTCCGTGTTTGGTGTCAAAATGTCGACGGAGATTGTACTCTTTGACAACCGACACCGCCTCGTAGCACAAAAGACATACCGGTCTTTCTCCTTGAAGC
>NC_045744.1:28406277-28406436 GCF_008692095.1 Etheostoma spectabile
ATTCGCCTTCCCATCTTTCTTGAAACAGTCTTCTGTCTGCATCAACTTTTCTCTTTCTGGATATTTTGGGATCATTATTTATATCTCAATTCCACTCGTTGGCATGGACACTGCCGCGACTAGCGTAGTCAAAAGGCATTGTGGGAAATGTAGTTTTTG
>NC_045744.1:28406446-28406691 GCF_008692095.1 Etheostoma spectabile
CACGCTCTTAATTTATTTTTTGGTATTTATTGTTAGACACTCAAAACGTTTAAGCTCTCGCGGGCCACATAAAATGACATGGCGGGCCACATCTGGCCCGCGGGCTTTGAGTTTGACACATGTGGTCTACAGTTACAGACATAGAAATGGAACGGAGGAGAGAGGGAGGGCAAGGTGGAGGCCGGGGTCGAGTTTTCCCTGCTTTGGGCGGGCAAAGCAGGGAAAGGGGAGGTAACCTTGCCCCT
>NC_045744.1:28406701-28414514 GCF_008692095.1 Etheostoma spectabile
TAAGGAGCAAGATTCCAGATCGGCCCATCTGAGGATTCATTTTCTCAAAGGCAGAGTAGGATACCCAGGGCTCAGTTTACACCTATTGCCATTTCCAGTCACTGGGGGACCATGGGCAGGCTGGGGAACTCCTGTTAATATTACAAAAACTCATGAAATTACATTTTCATGCCATGGAACCTTTAAGACAAATTAATTCTTTTTTTAAGATTATTTTTGGGGCATTTTCAGCCTTTTTTGAACCCGGGCCGGCTGCATCAATTAAATTTTCAATTTAATTTTATTTATAGTTTCAATTCATAACAAGAGTTATCTCGAGACACTTTACAGATAAAGTAGGTCTAGACCACACTCCAGAATTTACGAGGACCCAACAGTTCTAGTAGTTTCCTCCAGAGCAAGCAACAGTGCGACAGTGGTGAGGAAAAACTTCGTTTTTGGCAGAAACCTCAGACAGACCCAGGCTCTTGGTAGGCGGTGTCTGACGGGCCTTTTTTACTTTGACTTTTTTAACGCCACTAACTCTTTGGATGCGTGATTAATATGTGATTTGGGTCTCGGGCCGCTCCGTAGTTTAGGAATTCAAGAAGCAAGAGCTTGAGCAGAAATGGATACATGTAGACTGTATTTATGTAGCACTTGTCTAGCCTTAAGGACTACTCAAAGCACTTTACCATAGTACAGGAAACATTCACCATTCACACACATACTGTACATCATCACACACTGTGGCCAAGGCTGGCGTACAAGGTGCCATCTGCTCATCAGATAGAAACATTCACACACCCATTGAATTGGAACACACGCAGCATCGGAAGTAATTTGGGTTTCAGTGTCTTGCCCAAGAACACTTGAACATGGAACTGCAGGGTGGATCGTTCCCTTGTGATTGGTAGGCGTCTGCTCTACCACTGAGCCCCAGCCGCCCCATGAAGAGAAAATCTTTTGAATGTCAAATTGAGTTAAAAAGTTTTTCCAGATGGTTCTCTGTACAAGACTAAAGTTCTTTGCGTGTACTGTGTCTGAGTTACCACCGGAGTACGCTGAGTCTCAAGTACCATGCTGGCCAAGCATATGGCCAATGCAGGGAACCCAAAGGCATGCCATGCTGGATAGTGCAACAGAGTTAACCTTTACACGTGTAAAGTGGGTGCTACATTGTGTAAGAATTACCAAGTAATGTTCCATTCAGGTCAATGTGCCCATCTTTTGTTGCTTGATGGGCTTGAGTTTGTCACATTGTTATATTATACAGTCACTTTGAGGTTATTCTGGAGATTATTCTACACAATATTCGTCATTGGGTCTGATTGTTGCAATAAAAATAAATATTTGAATAAAGCAAGCATATTTATCCGTTCCCATGTTGATGAGAGCATTACAAACTTATAAAACCTAAAAAAATATCCCTATCCCTATCCAGTTAGAACAGATACAAAATATGCAATTAATTGCTCTTTATGGATTGACAGCCCTACTGCACTACACATAATACAGTTCCATTAGCCTCAGCTTTCATTTCTTTAGAGAGGTGCTTCCTCTCAATAGAAATGGTCAGGGTTATAATTCAGAGCTATAGCAAACTCAGAATGTTCCATCTTTGCATTTGGGAACAAAATACTATGGCAAAGCTGCAGCCTGGTTCCAGATCTCTGAATCACTGCCCACATCTCTCATGTGTGCAATTCATATATGGGGGTGTTCATTTCTGCAGTTGGAGAAACAATTTAGAGTTTTGCAGCAGGAATAAAGAATGGGAACATCAAACCTTCATAGGTTGGCTGCCTGGCTACAACCATCACAACTAGTGACACAACACAGCTGCACGGGTGGATGCAAGTCAATTTACAGAAATAACAGCTCTTTTTATCCAACCATTGCTCTGATCTTTGTTAAAAACATAAATTGAACGTTGAACCTTTAAGCCTTTGGCTTTCTGACTTTAACCTTTCCGTTTCAGATGAACGTTTGTAATGAATAGTTTTATGCCCATCCAAGTCTTGAATTTGCCTCCCATTGTTTATACAGAAAATAATCAGCACTTTTACAACCTCCCATTTCTAAGTAATGTAATCACTTTTTCAATGGGCAATTCATTAAATCTTTTAATTAACTTGCCCAACACTACCCAATTACTGTTCATTGCAGTGCTGTAAATTCACTCTTCCTTTGCTTATCTTGCCTTTTACAGTTTCTCTCTGTATGTTTTTTGTAAAGTTTCTCCAAGTGCTTATTCCTCGCTCTTGCTCCGTTGCTATGGTAACTCTCTCTCTCTTTCTTTCCCTCTGTCTCTCTGGTACACCCCACTTTCCCCTCTCGCTCGCTCTCTGTCTCCAGCAGCTGGTTGGATGGTTGCTATAGAAACAGACTTATTTAAAAGAAGAGCTAAGAAATTACCTTTTCCTCTCGCTCTCCCCAACACGCTCTCTTTTGCTACTTCTCTTCCTCTCTCTTACACTTTCTTTCTCCATCTCCATCTCACTCGCCCTCCCCCTCCTCCTCCCCCTCCCGGCCTCTCTCTCTCTCTCTCTCTCTCTCTTGCTGTCTCTCGCTTTGCAATCACAAGCAAGCAGACCTACTCTTTTATTTTCCTTTGGCCCTTGCTTTACAGTGTGGATTAACACACACACACACACACACACACACACACACACACACACACACACACCCCCAACCTACAGTCTCTCTCTTTTATTCATGTCTGTTAGCTGAGCTGAGAGTCCACCCCCCCCCCCGCCCCCCGTACACAACACAAACCCACACACATGCGTGTGCAACACAATGTCTTAAACACCAATTTATTTCCATGACAACTCTCCTCGCTCTCCTCCACACACACCACACACACACACACCACACACACCCCACACAACACACACACACACACACACACACACACACACACACACACACACTCACAAAAACATTTTTGTTTTCATATTGCATTGACTTAATTGACATTAATTCCCTAGAGATTTATCATAACCATAGTCTCACTCACTGCCAGACCTTCCTCCACAGCGCTGCAAAGGGAGGTCTGTAGTCCACAAAGCATTCTGGGTTGGGAGAAAAACGTGCTCTGGTTTATTGGCATTTCTTTAAACCAATCACAATGGTCTTGCAAAAGAGCCTCGGGAAGGAACTTGTTTTGGTGGAATACGTGTTCAAAAGTTGTTTTAGTCGTGCAACAGAAAACTCTGATTGGACAGATAGTCTAGCTAGCTGTCTGGATTTACCCTGCAGAGATCTGAGGAGCAGTTAACCATAGTTTAGAACGCCAACACAAAGGAAAGGGAAGGTAACGGATATCTGACCTAAATGAGTGAAATCCAGCGGATTTACCATTGGCAATGGAGCAATCCCAGAATTGGAACGTCGAGGATATAGACATAACCTTAACCGAAAACCAAGTTCCTACCTTTAATGGTTCACCTTGTGGGTATACTTCCATTTTGTCCCCTAAATTCAGCAGACCTTTTTTTGTGGAAGACATTTTGACATGTCACAGTTGGAAAAGAACGTATGTAACTTATAATAATCCTGATATTTTGCATGCTGGTTTACTGGGACCCTTGATTAGAACAGAGACATTCTTAGTGTTTTATTTACACCTGTGTTTTTCTATGACCAAGCAAAATCTCACACACTACCAGGTGTGATATTGTAGAGTCACCCTCAATGGAAAACACACTCACAGTCTGATCTCCTTTCCAGAACAATGACAAATCTCCCTGTGACATAATCTCCATCTGTGACGCCATGACTTTATTTAGCGCCTCGGGAACGAGAGACAAGCAGCGTGACGTCACCGTCCCGCTTCTCCGCCGAGTGCTGCTCACTTATCTCCCCTGCACCCGGGCATATCAGGCTTCACTGAGGGGAGATAGTGTCACCTCCACCCCTCCACCCCCACCCCCACCACCACCTCACACAGTACTCGCCTTCCCTTCTCCTCGCCTCATCGAGCCCCGCCAAGCCGAGCGGAGCCCGGGGTGTTATCAGTCGCTGATAGTTATCGACTTACATTAAAACATAAGAGTGGAGAGAAGAGGAACAGGCAGATAGACAGACAGAGGGAGGATGGAAACACAAACAGAGTGGGTGGTGATGGATGCCGACTTTCATCATCCGTAATCATGTTGTCCATCTCCATCTTTAAATCGCTGCTGCTTCTTTTATCACTGTTTAAAATCCACCAAAGGAAATGAAATGAACGAGATAGAGGGATATATTAAGACTTCAAAAAAGAAAAAAGATATAACGTGGTTGTTGCGGCCACGCAATTAAATCATTTGGTTACACAAGTTCAGTTTCTGATAAGAGAAATAAGTTTGGAAAAGCCTCCATGGGAAAGATTGGAAGGCGCTAAATGTTGAATAAAGTGAAAGTGGAGCCAGTGGATACTGGGTCTGTAGGGTGTTGAAAATTAGGATTATGATTGTCACACATTGGATTTTCATAAGAGAAAGTAATAAATACTACAAACTTTAACAGAGCTTTAGTTTGAGTAAGATATGCCGTCTTAATAGAATTAGTAACTGCCTGGTTAGACGAGGATGAAAGGACTGACTTTAAATGTTATGGTAATGTATATACGGGTGGTACTGAATGATATGGTTCAGGGCTGCAGCTGACAAATCTCAACTTTTAATTAATTTGTTTTATATATTGAGTTTATTGTAGTTGTAATTGCTTACTTAGTTTGGCAAAAAAAAAAAATTTTTAATTATATTAAATGTAGAAATAGATTTTAGTGCATATACAGTACGATACCTTAGTTTGGCACTAATACAATATTTACAGTACTTCAATACCTTACTATGAGAAATATAAATGTCTTTTTCTAAAAAAAAAACATTATTTTCAATCAACAAAAGAAAAGAAAGATATACAATAATTTGCCATATAAGAGCAATTTTCAAAATAGAAAAGACTAAAATTGACAAACTTTTGATTAAAATCAGGAATATTACTTAAAATTTGATGCCAGCTTTCAGCTTGCATATTTATTTATTTTTCATCTTTTTTGAGTTGTACAGTACTGTGAGGGCCAGAAAATGTGCAGCGGGTTGCCTGGGTAGCACACACGGTAAAGCATGCGCCCATATATAGAGGTCTACCTTTCGACGCAGCGGTCGCAGGTTCGACTCCAACCTGCAGCCCTTTGCAACATGTCATCCCCCCCCCTCTCCCTTTTCCTGTCTTCAGCTGTCCTATAAAAATAAAGGCCTAAAATGCCCAAAAAATAATCTTAAAAAAAACAAAGATTTGAAGCGATGATGATGATGATGACGGCCCTCTATGACACATTTGAGTAAAAGCAGTAAGTCCAACACCCAGCCCTGATAATCAACTGGCAACAATCTGTCACTCAAGTAATCACTTCATTGTTTCTTTGATGACATGGGATTTGCATTACAGTGTTACATAATGTATGGAATAATGAAATCACACACACACACACACACACACACACACACACACATGCACACACACAAACACACACACAAACACGCGCAGATATTGAGCAGCATGCATAATCCAGGGCAAAGACAAAAGGGAAGACCTTGAGGTAGCGATCTTGTAATGGATCAGATTGATTTAATTTACTGTGCCGGACAATTTCTCGTTCTTAATCCTCAAGATGTCTCTGAATGGATTTCATGTAGGAGGCCCATTCAATTGTTCTCTCTCACATCCACACATGAGAATCTCAGACAGCGAGCAAGCGGGAGAAAACACAGGCAGACAAAGAAGCAGAGCGAGGGAGAAACAGAACCATAAACTACCTCCACACTCACAGTTTATTTGATCTCGCAGCCCTTTTTGTTGACATTTTTTTCTCGTATAAAAGGGAGGCGCTCCCGTGCTTGATGTCTGCATTGCTTTGAAAGCATCTCCTTGGAGAGCATGGCCAGTTTGGTTTCTCACTTTCCCTTCCAGAAAGGCTAAGAAGGGTTACTTTTGGCCTTTTATCGCTTTTATTGAATATACTCATGCAGAGAAAAGAGAGCCACTTTTTAGCGCGGAGGACTCTGTCGGGGGTGGAGCTGTGTGCATTGCAGCGTGCTGCCTGGAACAGCAGTGAAATATGCTGGAAATGCCTGGAAAACTCCCGGCCTGCTCTCCCAGGAGAGCCCCATCTATAACAGGCCTGGCTGGTTCCCTCTGCTCCCTCGCTGTAACCCTCTCCACACATAAATCTCTGCTCCCCTCCTCCCTCACTCATTTCGCTCCCACTCCTCCTCTGCATTTCACTCCTGCATCTCCCTTCTTCTTCCTTCTCCTTTCCAAATTTCTCACCATCTTTTCTTCTCTCCTTTGATCCTCTTCTCTATTTTCCTGCTCTTTTGCGCCAGCCTTTGCCAATCTGTACTCCCCAACCCTGCTCTCTTACTCCTTTACTCTCTTTTCTTTTTCTTCTAGGTCTTCCATCTTTCGCCTTCATTCCTCTCCCCTCCTCCTCCTCCAAATGTCTCCCGGTTCTCAATGTTTTTTTTTCTTTTCTCCTCTGATCCTCCTCTCTATCGTCATGCTCCGTTGCCCCATCCTTTGCCAAACATAAATGTGTGCTCCCCAACCCTGCTCTCTTCCTTTACTCTCCTTTCCTTTTTTTCCTTCAGTATCCAAATTTCCCCCGGTTCTCACCCTCTTTTCTTCTCTCCTCTGATCCACTTCTCTATTTTCCTGCTCCTTTGCGCCAGCCTTTGCCAATCTGTGCTCCCCAACCCTGCTCTCTTACTCATTTACTCTCCTTTTTTATTCTCCTTCAGTGTTTCTTCCATCTTCCTCTTTAACTCCTCTGCTCTTCTCTTCCTCCAAATATCTTCCAGTTCTCAGCCTCTTTTTCTCTCTCCTCTGATCCTTTTCTCTATTATCCTGCTCCTTTGCTCCATCCTTTGCCAAACATAAATGTGTGCTCCCCAACCCTTCTCTCTTCCTTTACTCTCCTTTCTTTACTCTCCTTTAATATTTCCTTAATCTTCCTCTTTCACTCCTCTGCTTTCATCCTCCTACTACAAATATCTCCTGGTTCTCACCTTCTTTTTTCTCTCCTCTTTTTTTATTTTCCTCTGATCTACTTCTCTATTTGTATATGCTCCGACCTTTGTCAAACTGTGCTTCCCAAACCTGCTCTATTCCTTTACTCTTCTTTATTTTTTCTCCTTCAATATTTCTTCCATCTCCCTATTTCACTCCTCCAAATTTCTCCCTGTTCTCACCCTCTTTTCTTGTCTCCTCTAATCCACTTAATTTTCCTGCGCCTTCACTTCAACCTTTGCCAAACATAAATCTGTGCTCCTCAACCCTGCTCTCTTCCTTTACTCTCTTTTCTTTTTTCTCCTTCAGAATTCCCTCCATCTTTCACTCCTCTGATGTCTTCCAACCTAATTTTCTCTCCTCTCCTCATCCTGCTGTCTTCTTTCTCCTCCATTCTTGGTCCTTTTCCCCTTCCCCTCTACTGTTTCCTCCATCTGTCTCCACACTTCCTTTGACCATTCACCTCCTCTTTACTGCCCTCCTTTACTCATCTACTCATCTTTTCTTCTTCCCTTCCCTCATCTGCTCCTCTATTTTATCGTTACCTCGTCTGTTCTTCTTTCCTACTCCCTCACTCCATACCCCTTCACACATAAATCTCTGCTCCCTAATTCTGCTCTCCTCCTCCTTCACTATCCCTTCTTTTCACTTTTTTTTCAATTTCAAAGCCAAAGCAAAGCATAAGAACAAGCATTTTTCTTCATCTTTCTCTAACAGCTCCTTCTGCCCTCACTCCATTAATGTTTCCTCTCTTCTTTGTCACGCCCCCCCC
>NC_045744.1:28414524-28424084 GCF_008692095.1 Etheostoma spectabile
CCCCCCCCCCGACTAAAGCAGGGTACCAGATTCCAAACTTTTTAGGCACCGACCGTATTGACTCTAAAATATCCAGCATCGTCATTCAATACCCAATTCCAATACCTACATCTTATCAGCGTGAGTGGGCCAATCAGCATGCAACATGCTTCTACTGCGATCTAATAATGCTTATGATTGGCTGTTTAATGTGACACTACATAGAGGCAGGCAGAAAACCTCTACGTTACACAGAGACGGGGAAATATAAATAAAAAGATTTGTGCCATAATGTGTAATTTATTGTTTAGAAACTGGTATTTGAGTCTGATTTATGTATTGGTACAGGTATCAAAATGTTTTGAACGATGCCCACCTCTCGCCTCTCTGCTGCCTTCCTTCCCTCCTTCTTGCCCAATTTTCTCTCTTGTCCTTATCATCTGTTTGTCTCCACACTTCTCATCTACTCCTCTTGGTCCTTAGCACCAACCTTCCACTCCTCATCTTTAACCACAATTTGCTTCTTCCTCTTCTTTTCCTTTCTGCATTTCTCAGATCTCAGCTATGCCTCTGAAGCCTCCTTCTCCTTTTTTTGTTCTGTTCTTCCTCTATTAGTGTGTCCTCCCTCCATGTCTGCTTCAACTGTCTTCTACTTCGCAATCTACAGAATTGTCCATTTTTGGATTAACAGAAATATCCGTAAACTTACAGAAACGGAAAAGCTAGTCTTGTGCTTGTCAATACAATATGTATATAAACTGTTACAGAATAATGGGGCTGCATTATATGAAACTGCTATATCATGTTTTACTGTGTATTGATTATTGTTTATGAATATGGGGATTTGGTTGTTGTGTGTGTATGAAAAGGCAAATAGAGTTTAAATAGAGTTTAAATAGAGTTTAAATAGAGTTTTTTTCCCTTGTTTTTTTCCTTGTTTTAGTATCTCAGTGGGTGGTTGTAGCATATGCATGTGTAGATGCGCGAGTGAGAATGTGTGAGTGTATGGATGAATAATGGGTTGATTTTAAGTGTATAGGTTGTAATTTTGTTGTAATAGTGTTTTTTATTAGGGAGATGTTTCATAATAGAACATCAAAAGTCAAAGTCTTCTCCTTCTTCCTCTTTTATGTTATATATTGTCATGTGGTGTACTGTCTGTGACAAACTGTATGATTTATAATGCTGTTGTCAGCGCTTCTTGTCCAAGACAAATTTCCTACGGGACAATAAAGTTTATCTTTACTTTCTTTCTATTCGAGGTCTCCGAATGTCTTCTCTTCCTCCCAGTCCACTACTCCTCCTCTCTCATTCAGTCTGACATATCGGCCAGATTGACGGCTGTCAGTCCTAATACCGGTTGCCGCTCTCCGTTAGGATCTGCGTACTGCGTTCTCTTTCACTCCCCCCCCCCACACACACACACACACACCACACACACACACACACACACACATACACACAGGGGAGGGAAGGGGGAATCTGCAGATTACTAGATTATCGGCATCATGGTGAATTAAGTGGTGGGCTAATTGTGGCATTTTTTATTATTTTCTTTAATTGCTGTTTCCTTGTCGCCTCAGATTATGCTTCCCTCGCCATAAGGATATCAGATCTGTCAGGTAGCCTACTGCAGGGCTTTGGGATGAGCCCCCCCCCCCCACACACACACACACACACACACACACACACACACACACTTAACTCCACACAATGCGCTCTGCTCTCGTGTCATGCCATTCTTCGTTATCTTCATTTTAGCGTTTTTTATTGAAGTGGATCTTTTTTTCTTTCTTTCTCTACACCCAATTAGAGCAACAGAGTCAGTCAACCTTTTACATTTCATTAGAGGGCACGATCAGTACAGTGTGCCACTAATGACCCAGGCTGGAGGTTTGATTCATTTTGAGGCTGCTCATGCAAGAAAAGCCCATCAGTGATGTTTCAGATGATAAGATCCACCAAGAAGAACGTGTTCCGTGGCTTTGTACGATGAACAACAGCCAGAGTTCAAGTGGGGCCTTGATTCATATTTTTGTATTTTTCCTTTGCTGGATGATGTAACGTTTTGGTTCAGCAAAAGCTCACTCTTTTCTTTCACAGACCATCTTGCATTTGTTTTTTCTCTGCATGCCTTGGCCCCCCTACTGCATCTAAATTTGAAGGACTGTGAGACACAACTCCCCCACAAAAACATTTGAGTGTCAGACACTTAATTTCCTGCATTCTGGGGAATTTATATGCATCAATTTGTGTCGTACAAGTAGTCTTTATATTTCTTTTGCTGTCTCCCGTCAGATGGTTCTCAAAACTTTGCGACCGCACTTGAATTGTACTGCTTCATTTTGTGGAGAATGAGAGAAATAAAAGACCTGCACTGTAAGGTTAAGATGGTATGTTCCACTTTAGGGGCATCTGAAGGTTGGAAAACTCTTATTTACAGGTAAGAAAGATGCATACATGTTTTGAGCCCCCTAAACCGTTTTTTCAGGGGGACAAAGCTACTTCTTCTGAATATTGGGGGGGCATATCCCCTGCATACCCTCCAAAACTCCGTCTATGTGTAGAAGTGTCCTTGGGAACCCTGAATCCTGAACCCGGAATTGCTTTCAATGGTCCTGATGCCTTGGTGTGTGAATGCAGATCCTATGAGCAGGAGCGACCAGTCTATGATGTCTCAACGGTGATTACTTTGTACAAGAGTAGTTGTTAAGACTAGAAAAAAAACACTATGTACAGACACTGAAGTCCATTTAAATAAAAGAGGGGGCATGCATGGCTTATGTTGATCTGAACATGACCTGAGAGAAGGGCCTTATTCAAAACACTACACTGTACAAAAAGTTACATTATGCTCCTGTGGCCCATATCAGTTTCATTTGTCTACTTATGTAAAAGCCCCAGGGTGCATACATAATGCACAGAGAGGTGGTGGTGGGAGGGGGTGTCAACAGAGGTTAATCCACCCATGCAACAGTAGGTATCTTCTGGCAAAATCACTGAATTAGTTAGACTTTATATAATCACTCTTGTCTTCTAATATGGACACTAATGTGTCCAAGACTTCCTGTATGAGGTCGTGCTTGTGAGGTTTAATAAAGTAGCGGTTCATTACACAGAAATAAAAACGTGCAAGTGAGTCACATTTTTCTAGATCTGGGCATGCTGTAAATGCTCAAACCGACCCTCAACTGACAGTATTTTTGTTTTTAGACCAACAGTGGGAGCTTAAACCTAATGATCAATGTCTTACAATCTGTCACTTAGAGAGACTTAGAGTTAGAACAAGTGGTTCACACTAATGTGGGCTCAGTAAAGTCTTGGGGTCATCCAGGTCATGGTGTATCTACAAGTGCTGAGTCCAAGGCAACTTGCTCCAGATCTTGAAGATGTTTTGGATGAGAGGTGAAACGTTCTCAAGAATTTGGCTTAGCATTTCTTCCTACATCTTAAGAGAACTTTCAGAGGATCCTCCAATGCCCCTGGAGCCCATTTTGGAGTAAACCTGTGCTGATGTAAACTATCAAACATTGATGGTCCAGATGGGTTGCTGTTGAAGGAGAGACTCATGCCAATATAGCCTCCTTTCTCTCTCTTTTTCTCTCTCTCTCTCTCTCTCTCTCTCTCTCCCCTCTCTGTGCTTCCTGAGCACTCCTGCTCTGCCTCTGTTTATCCTCAAACATCCCCTCTTGTCAACAGATTAGGACCCAGCCCCGCTGTCTCTTCCTTTCTTCGTCTCTCTCTGCCTCCATCTCTCTGTCTTTTGGCCTGTCTCTTTACATCTGCGCCTGTGCTCTATTCTTGTGAAGGGAGAGAAAAGAGTGGGAGGAGGAGGAGGAGGGGGGAGAAAAGGGAGAAAAAGTAAGTCTATGTGTGTGCATGCATGTGTACTTGCGTGCGTGTGTGGTGTGTGTGTGTGTGTGTGTGTGGTGTGTTGTGTGTGTGTGTGTGTGTGTGTGTTTGTGTGTGTGTGTGTGTCTGTATGTGTGTGTGAAAGAGAGAGAGCAAAGAGATGGGACAGGTGCTTGCAATGCAAGAATTGCTTTGCTTGCTTTGCTTGCATGACCAGGCTGCGAAAATGTTCAGCTCAGGCAAAAGTGCTGTTCAAGAATCAACTCTGGGAAACAGCCCGTGCGCTGGCAGCACAGTGTCGGATCACAGTAGCAACACGCCGCATCGGACCCACACACGCACACGCACATATACACATACACATACATGGGCCCAACTGCAATTACAGAGGATGGCACACGCGCGGTCAAACACACAGAGACACAGAGATGTAGAGGGCCTGTGTTGGGTTGCTGGACTGAGCAGTAAGTCAGAGAGAGACAGTCGGAGCATTGGCAGAGCAGAGCAGGCACAAGACACCTGGAAGACTCCAAACAGGCTAAACACACATTAGGCTGCAGCTGCTACATGTAGGAGACGGATTTCATCTGGTCACATTTACAGGCTTACACTGGCTCAGCGGGAGACACTGCTCCGCTGCTCTTTCTCTTACTCTCTTCTACTGTAATCTGCTTCACAGCTTCTCTGTTGGTTCTGGCAGACCTTCCTCTACAGTGCAGCTGAGGACGGTCTGGCTAGTCCACACAGCATTCTGGGATGGGAGGAAAACATGCTCTGGTTTACTGGCATTTCTTTAAACCAATCACAATCGTCCTGGGCCATGCAAAGCGCCGGACAGAGCCCTGGTGCCTCTGCGACATAGCTTCAGGAAGGAACTTGTTTTGGTGGAACGTGTATGTTAAAAAGTTACAACAGGAAGCTCTGATTGGACAGATAGTCTAGCTAGCTTACCCTTTACCCTGCAGGGATCTGAGGAGCAGGTAACTATAGTCCTCGGGAATCGCCAAAACAAAAAAAAAGAGAAAGGTGACGGACATCCGGCGGAATTTCCAGCAACACCAAAACAATCCCGGAAATGAAACATCAGCGATAAAGATTAGTTCTGTGGTGATTATCGTGTTTCCTGTTATGTTTGATCTCGGGTTTGTTGCTGCCCTGTTCTCTTCTCTTCCTTAACTGTGCTGTTTCTGTTCCTTCTCTTGTGATCTCTTTGGTTCGGTCCGTTCGGTTATGCCTTGCTCTGTTTTCATCTGTGTTTCTTCTGCTCTGCTTTGTTCTTCTTTGTTCTGTTCTGATTTCCGTCTTGTTCTTTTCTCCTTCTGCCCTGCTTTGTTTTCTTCTGTTTGATGCTCTATAGCCAGAATAATCAAACTTTGCTAATCTGCTTTACTCTCTCTGCTCTTTTATCCAACTACTAACCCTAATTAATCCGAGCTCCCCTGAACAATGATTGATTCAGATCAATTTATCAAACACTGATACATTAAATACTACTGTATTCTCATTGAAAGACAAAATCATCCATTTGTCAATCCACGAGGCTCAAACGTTTTGCAGACATTTGCACATTTACACCAGTGTATCACTATATTTGACTTTATTGTAAAAAGCAATATTATTAATCTATTCTACTCTACTCAGGTAGTGAGCTCTGCTCCTCTGACTGTCTGTCTGGGCACATCACCGTCTGTGGTTCATCACACTAGCGGCCTGCGGCACTGGGGACTCAGGTGCTAAAGCAGGCACGCACACGCACACACACACACACACACACACACACACACACACACACACACACACACACAGTTGAACTATTCACATCCCCTGCCATCTCAATTAATCACCTCTGTCTTTGGAGCCCTGACTGACCACAAACGCACACTCATCCTCTCTCTCACTGAAGTGTGTGTGTGTGTGTGTGTGTGTGTGTGTGTTGGGAGATAGAGAGAGAGACAGAGTGAGAGGGCAATCTATCAACGTGATCGATAAATAGGGACATTAATATTAGTAATGGGGCTCTCCTCCAGTCCAGTGAATATGTCTCTGTCTTTTCGGTAAAATATGAATTTTTCTTGGCACCTGCACGTTTGCAGTGGGGCCGCGCGGGCGGCCACGAGCAGCCAGACTCTACCTGCATGCTAAGAGGACTGGTCTCTATTCTCTCTCTCTCTTTCTCTCTCTCTCTCACACACACACACACACACACACACAGAAACAGGCCGTTTCTCTCTCGAAGGACACTTGCGTTGGTCTTTACACGCACGCACACGCGCGTAACCACGCGCACACGCACCCACACACTTTTGAGTTTGAAGGAATGCACGTGCCTGGCGCGCGTGCCGCATATGTGTGTGCGCGCGCGCGTGTGTGTGTTGGAAATTGATCCAGTGTGACTCATGTCAAAGCCCGGTGACCAGACTGTGCACTGGATCCTCGCCTCATCAATCATCCCCTGGCTGGCTGGCTATGCGCAGTGTGTGTGTGTTGTGTGTGGTGTGTGTGGTGTGTGGCTGAGAGAGAGAGAGAGAGAAGGCGAAGAGAGAGGAGAGAGAGAGAGAGAGAGAGATGAGAGAGTGTGTGCGTGCGTGCGTGTACGCGTGCTTATAGCAAATCCTCTTTTGACCCACACTGCGTGTGTTTGTGTCAACCAAATCTATCCGTTCATGCGTTTCAAAGGTCACGTCAAAGCCATGCCGTGTGCAGATGCTCCACATCTTTCTCATGAACGTGGGATTGAAGGAAAATGAACGCAACGCGTCTGGACCGTTATGTCCCTACTCTAAATCACATACATCCCCCCAGCAGAGGAAGGACACCCCATGACTCTTTTCCCTTCATAACACATTTACACACCATCACGCGCGCGCGCGCACGTTGCCAGACATGTAGACGCACAAACACATGCACTGGCAGCGCAGACAGTAAGTAAAAGGAGAACGCGGTGGAGAGGAAGGGGAAGGGAGAGAAAATTTGAGGCATTAAAAAGAAACTTTCTGCCGTTGCCAGTTTAGACAGAGTGTGTTTAAACATCTCTCACCTTGGTTAAAAGTGATGGCCAAAGTTATGATCCACAGGGCTGGCATGGTTCAGCCGAGCGCATTCAGATTCCTCCCCTCGGCTCTGCTTCCCCAAAAAGACACCATCAATCCCTCGCGAGCGGCTCAATTCAACTGGAATCCTCTTTGAATCACGGGAGTAAAAAAAAGCCACATTTAGTGGAAAACAAATCTGATGCCTTTTTTCCACCTTTCCTTTCTTCTCCTCGTTTGGTGTTTTTTTTTTTCCCGTGCGTAAAATAAATCTGTCTCCACTTTTTGTATTGATCTGCTCTCTTTCTTGCTTTCTCTGTCTGCCTTTTTTTCTCTATCGCGCTATAGATTTCCATGTAGAAAGGAATGAATTCAATATCTCTCTCTCTCTCTCTCTCTCTCTCTCTTTCTCTCACTCTGCCACTCTCCTCTCATACAATGAGCAGAGCACACCCCCTCCTTCCTCCACACCTCCCCGCTCCCGGACTCCGCAGAGAGGAGAGGGCGCTGCAGCGGCCGCAACGGGAACTGCGCCTTGAAAAGGGAAACTTCAACCATCACGTGCTCCAAAACTTTTATAAAAATGAGTGCACATTAAAAAAGACAGAATATTCTGTTGGTAAGTAGGAAATGATTGTAAATCTTTTATAATATATAGATGAAAGTCCTACAAGTTCAGTAATGACATTATTACAAGGACCAATCAGATTCCTTTTTGACAAACATTCAGGTATATTCTCCTATATTTTATGGAATGAACAGAGTGGTAGTTTTTTTTTTTAATAAAAGTTCCTTATAAAAACTTACTGTTGTTCTGGGGAAAACATGTCTTAAAGCTATGGTGCGTAGTTTCTGTCTCCCCATGAGGAATTCTAAGTATTGACAACAGCACTGTGGGTGAGTCCACATGATACAAGCCTTATGTGACTGCTCACAGCCCCCCCGCCCACACACACACACAGTTGCTTGTAACCAAGTAGGACACAGAGGATTAAAAAAAAACATGAAGTTATTATCTTCACTCGAGTTTCTGCATGACGCCATAATCTTCTGAACACAGCCATACCGAGAAATGCAGAGAGAGTTGTGTGGAGCTGATAGCCTTAATTAGCTTTGTAGCAACTCATTTGACAATGAGTTGAATGTAACCAACATTCGTAAATATCAAAAAGTTACTTACTAAAGCTTTGAGGGCCCTGAAAACCTAGTTTCTCCTTAAGCTTGTTTCTATGGGTAACAGGGCCCTTCGTGAACACATATCATTTTCTACCAAAGTGAGAAGTGTTGGTTTATTTCACATGACAGGTGTGTGCATATCTGTCTTTGTTCTTGCTTTTCTCATTATTTATAGTATCAAATTATAACAGACGTTATCTCAGGACACTTTACAGATAGAGGCGGTCTAGACCACACTCTATAATTTACTAAGACACAACAATTCCCCCCAATAGCAAGCATTTCACAGTTTCTAAACATCAACACATCTGATAAAGTACACCTACATTGTGATTAGCTCAATTTAAATTCAACTTTATTTATAGTATCAAATCATGACAACAGTTATTTCAAGACAACTTTCCAGATAGATCTAGACCACACTGTAATTTACAAAGACCCAACAATTCTAGTATTTCCCCCAGGAGCAAGCATTTAGTGCGACAGTGGCGAGGAAAATGTCTCTTTTAGGGAGAAACCTTGTACAGTCTTAACATGTTCATAGTTTCAGTCATGAATATTCAAAGCAAAAGCAAAATACTTAAGATTTGAACCCAAGTGTCAAAAAACATTAAGAACTTTTGTCGTGTGCTGTTACTCCCTACATAACAGACCTGTCAGTCAATATAAAAGCAGACCATAATCATTTGTTTTTTAATTATAACTCTACCATTTGAATAAAAAATATCTGCTATATGTTATATTGCTAATCAGTTTACAGTATGGCTGTATGGGAACTATCTGCACTGACACAGACCTTATGTAACATCACTGTTCCTGTAAGATTTCCATTACAGCCTATTCCCGTAGATATGGCATACTGTATAGACTCAATTAATTGCCACAGTGATATCATCAAAGTTCTGAATTACATATTGCTATAATATTTGTATTTCCATCACATTTCTGTGGGAACCTTCTTGTATCCAATGGTGTGTTTAAAAGGACTTTTCTGGAAGCTTGAGGTCAGATAACCCCTTTTCCAAAAACCTCTAATGAACAAATACAATAGGAGTGTTTATATTCTGATGGATACATGACTTGAAAGTCTGCAAATATAGAAACATTTGGCAGAACATTTAGTGCAGTCAGTATTCTAATCTGATTGTGCTATTCTCTGAAATGAGAACAGACACAGACACAGTGCACATTGGTTAGCACCTACTCATCAATGAATTTGGTTCAGTTTTAACCACATCCCATTGGTTTAGTGAAAGGCCGGAATTGGACCAAATAAAGGTGCCAGTCCCCTCATTCAGCAGTTGCCTGACATAAATCATTGCATGTGTCTTCAATATATGTATGTGTTTATCTTGTATGGGATGACCTCAAATAGTCAACTATTGGACAATTTGATCTTAGAAATTTGACATTGCCAAATAGCCTCGGGAAGGAACATGTTTTGGTGGAACATGTGCACGTTCAAAGCTTGTTTTAGTCGTGCAACAGAAAGCTCCGGTTGGACAGATAGTCTAGCTAGCTGTC
>NC_045744.1:28424094-28426004 GCF_008692095.1 Etheostoma spectabile
CTGCAGTGATCTGAGGACCAGGTAATCATGGTTCTCAGAAATCCCCCAGAGTTTAAAATTCTAACACCAAGAATGTGGAAGGTGACGGACATCCGGGAAAAATTCTGGCGGCACCGCAGCAAATCTGGAAATTGTGGATATAGACTAACTGTCAATCAGTCCTTTGAAAATGTGATTATCAAACAAAGGATCATCAACCCGGACTATGCGGGAGGGCCGTGAATCTGAATTTTCCCAATAAATCATGATATATATAGCCTCTTTATAGTATAAATATCTGACTAATAATAAAACTGCTAATAACAATTACAAATAAGGGCAGTCATGTGGAGTGTCAGTACTGGACAATTTTAGGCACTGGTTTGGTGAATAAGGCATTCACAGCCTACTTTGTTGGGTACAGAATGAGTCAGTATGTAAGAACAGTCCTAAAGCAAGTCCTTTATCCTCAAACAGCCGGACACAATCATGGATATCCATCTGGGACCATTTACTGTGTAATTAACTGGTAGCATGTGTATTATTAATCTCCGGTCCAGTATCAACATGTGGTGAATATTCCCCAAACCACAGTCCTTACTGAAGGGGAGGAGGCAGGGAAAAGAAAAGGAAGGCTGAGAGAAGAGACTCTAAAGCAGATGGATATCATTATCTGTAAGACAAAGCAAGCATTATTCATTCATCTACTGCAGACGTAATGAGATACAGACTAAGAATTGAACTTTGAACTGTGAATTAATAGAGAAAGTCAGTCAGTGGTTTTTCCTAATTTTATAATGACCAATGTTTTGTTTTTTTGAACTTGGGACTTTAAATTATTGCATTGTACTGCCCTCTGTTGGACATTTTCTTTCATTGTGAATGGTTTTTTGGAACCTGTTGATGGTTTAAGAAAGTCTGACATTCAGTGATTATTGGATTTGAGTAATTTTATCATATCCACTATCTATTTAAAATATGCTGTTCAGACTCTAAGGCTGCTTAATGAAAAAGGATAATATGTACCCTTTGAAAAAGAGTCCAAAATCCAATTAAAAAGTCCTTATCAAATAAGTCCTATTATACAATACTAAATTATTATTACTAGATTATAATTCTAAATGCAAAAATTTGGGAGATGTTTAAGTGCATATTTAAGCTTTCAAGCTTTACTTTGTTTTAAAAATGAGTTTTGGAAGAGAACTTTTGAATCATTTGAGGAAATGCCAGGGTTGGTCATTTTCTTGTAGGGGCAGGGCCGGTCTGTGGCTTAGGCAGTATAGGCAAATGCTAAGGGCGCAAACCTCCAGGGGGCGCCCGGCCTGTGCTGTACCTAACGTCACCTTAATTAAAAAAAAACAAGCCCGACTTCTTTTACCTGCATCTAAATCTCATAATGTCAAAGCGTCCTAAACTGTCTGGTGCCCAGGGGAGGAAAAAAAGAAAAGAAGAGGAGGGAAAACGTGACAAAGACAGAGGTAATGTTACAGTAAAGGTGATAATGATAATGATAATATTTTGCTGTTGCAGAACAATGATCGATAATAGCATTAGCCGTTAGCATGACATAGTTGGCTAATCAATAAATAGCGAGCGCTATCTGTTAGTTTTAAAATCAGTTAACTGTACAGTGATGCAAGGGGGCGCCACCTAAAATCTTGCCTAGGGCACCAAATTGTTTAGGGCAGGGCCTGTGTAGGGGTGTAAAACTGGGATGTAGCGCAACAAGAAAAGGACCGACCCTGGCAGAAAACTAGTCTGGCATTGCCTAGGCTTCATGCATGACGTTCCACTTCCGGGATTGCTCCGGTGACGAAAGAAAATTCTGCTGGATGCATGTCTTCTCGGCTGGATGGCCGTCTTCTTCCGCCCTTTTGTGTTGGCGTTCTAATTCTGAGGACTATGGTTAACTGCTCCTCAGATCTCTGCAG
>NC_045744.1:28426014-28442759 GCF_008692095.1 Etheostoma spectabile
GACAGCTAGCTAGACTATCTGTCCAATCAGTTTTCTGTTGCATGACTAAAACAACCTTCAAACGTACACGTGTTCCACCAAAACAAGTTCCTTCCTGAGGCTATTTTGTAGAGGCACCGTGGCTCCGTCCGGTGCTTAGAGGATTGTGATTGTTTTAAAGAAATGACAATAAACCAGAGCAGCTGCAGAGTGAGGTCTGGCTACACCACACTTCTTGGATAGCAAAAAAACCTCTGGGTTGTTTCCATTTCTTTAAATGTAAATGTGTTGTATTCATATAGCGCTTTTCTAGTCTTAACAACTACTCAAAGCGCTTTTTACATCATACAGGATACATTCACCATGCACACACTGTGACTGTCGTACAAGGTGCCACCTGTGCATCACTCTCACACTCATTTACACTCACACACAAGACACTGCAACTCAGGGTTCAGCGTCTTGCCCAAGGACACATCGACATGGGACTGCAGGGCCAGGGATTGAACCACCAACCTTCAGATTGGCATGCAACCGCTCTACCACTGAGCACTAAGCCAAGCTCTGGACGCAGCATTGGTAGTTGCAGGAACTTGTTTTGGTGAAAGATATACACCCCGCAAAAGAAAAACGCCACATCCAATATTAAATGAAGTTAACTGTTCACACATTACTGTAGCGTGAGATATTTAAATTAGCTGATACTTACCTCATTAGCCCTTATCAGTGTATCTCCGTGTGTACTTCGTCCACAGCAATCCCAAAACATCCCAGTTAGAGAGGAAATGCCATAAACGTATTCTCTGTTAATCTTTACAATCCTTCCCCAAGAACCAAGCAGACCTTGTTACACAGTCCAACATTTCTTCAACTTTTTTCAGCGTGTAGCTCACCAGCTGGAAGTCTGTTGTTGGTCCTAAGAGAGTTAGGTAACGACAACACACGGAACATCTGCGATGATCCTGGTACTGACATGTCGTTGATCCAGACTAGCAGAAAACAGATCACTCTCTGGAGGAACATTTTCCTATTTGATCTGATTTTGAAAGTTTCTGAAGAGGAAGAACCAATGACAAGACAGGTGAAATTAACCCAAATGCATGTTTATTGAAGTCAACAACTGAACTGGTATTTTGACAAAAAAACAAAACAAATACTGTATGAACATCCAACAGATGCAAACCCACCACAGCATGCGGTTGGGTCTCGCCTTGATGACATCATCAGCCATAGTACAAATGAACATACATGACAGCACTGTTCTCATGTGATATGGATATTTATTCAAAAGGAAGACTTGTCACCCAAAATAATAAGTCTGAAAACAAGGAAGTTGTTTTATTCATCCAAATAAGAACATTTTTTGTGTGTGAATGCAACACATAAGAGTGTCTCCGGAGTCTGCTTGGGTCAATTACTACACGCCTCACACTCATACACAAACACACACATATGTACAAATACACAGATCGCATGCCTGCCGTGCATATCCAGATATGTGTGTGGATGTGTGTGCAAAGTGTGTATTGGGTGCGCCTGTAAGAGTATCCAGTAAAGGCAACACTATATACAAGAAATTGTAGAAAAAGGGTTGTTGAAACAATAAAATACAGAAGAAAAAAAAAATTTCTAACCTCCAAGCTTTGGAAAATCTAATTGAAAAGAAGAGAAAAGAAAATGATTAACACTTCAACTGAAAGTAAAACTTTGAAGAGTATGCACACCTTTTACAAAACATAATTTAAAAATCAATATTTGTTTTTACTACCAAAACAAAGCAATGACTGGCAGCGAGTGTGCAACTGCCTGAGGAGGAGTTGATGAGAGTGGAATGGGGGGGGGGGTAAAGAGATGCTGCTGTTTGCTGGCATCTGGTGACAGCTAGTCATTACTGCATCGATGCAATGAAATATGAACGGGACTGACTGCACGTCCCAATTCAACGCTATCGTACCCCTACATAGGTTTAACGCAACAGTGTTGGGGGGGGAAAGCGGAATAAGTCCTAATTCATCAGTTACACTGCAAAAAAAACAAGTAAATTCATCTAATTTCTAGTCAAAATATCTAACAACACTTAAAAAAAGACAATCATTTAACGAGTGATATTTCAGTGAGACGTGGGGACTTTGTTTTAGACGATGCATCTTAGATATCTTGTTTAATGAAAGAATGATGAAGACATCTCGTTATGAGTCAGACTCAGATGAAAAAAGCTTTTTCGACATCTCTTTCAGTTTTTAAGCCGCTGTGTTATTTGTAAAAGATGAATCATCTTGTTTGAATATCATCTTCTTTCATTTTATTTCAAGAAATCTTATCGAGTGAATTTCCACTTGTTCCATTGGCAGATTTTTTTAACTTATTGCAAGCAAAAAGCACCGCCTTGTGTTCATTGCGTGGCCTTTTTTCCAGTGCATCCAGGGGACTGCTGTGTTAAGGAGGTACAGGCGGGTTGAACTGGGACGCGCCGTATGTTTGCAGATCAGAGGACAGCAGGCCGCCGCTCTCGTCTCCGGAGAGATTCTCGTCGGCACTTCTCATCTCCAACACTATCTACATTTCCAACCTTTTTCTCATGCAAGCTACATGCTAGCACATTAACTAACACGAAGGACAGGACGATAAATTACAGGCAAATACAGGTCCAGTAGTTTTTGAAAGACACTACACTTTATTGAGTATGAGGCCGGTGTTCCTTTTCTCTGTTCACACAGCAGAATTGGACTAGGGTTAAGTACAAATCAAAGGTTTCTCTTCACTAAGCTCCGCGAGACAAAGCCATCCTCTGGTCTGCAGACATGAATACTGTGTAAAGCTGAAGAGTATTGCAGAGCAAACATGGGACAAGCAACGGTTTGAGTTTTTCGAAATATTCATCTTGGTTCGTTTAAAGTTTTCTGGTGCATGTAAGAGCAGTCTCCAAAGGAGCACTGTTTGAGCCAAGTTTACTACAGCGCCACCCCAAATAACAAACCGAGATTCCACGAAAGAAAAGAAAAACAGCAGATGACCCTGTTTCAGGTCCCTTTTGTAGTATAGCTAGCTTAAAGACACACCAGCTGGGCCACTTTCTGTCAAAGCAGCTAGCTAGGTTGCGGTTAAAACGACAATGTGGGGAAAGGTACGAAAAGCACAATCCCTGAACGTTCCCAAAAAAGGGTGTACAAAAAAACTATCACAGACATCACTGTCTAAGGGTAGGACTGACAACAGCAAATGGATTCCTCTCCTAACACTCAGCCCAAAAAGGGCTGCAGAGAGCCATCGGTGCACGCCAGGAAACCGAGAGACGCTACTTCTACTGTACGTCTAGGACCGAATGAGACAGAGAAAGCATGGAGGGGGAAGAAGGGATGAGGGGAGGAGAGACCGGGTGAAGGTGGATCAGGACGCAGACGAGATGACTGATTAAAGAATTAAACGAAATGGACGAGTGGAGCAGGGGGGGGAGAGAGAGAAAGTAAAAAGACCTTTACGTTCAATAATGACTTTCTTCAGTGTAAGTGGAGCCCAGACTCCCGCTCGGGCACTCTGCCCACCAACGCCAAACCTTGGCGTGTGTACCGTTTGGAGCCCAGAGCCTCTTATTTAGATTGCAATCAATTTCCACGACCGGGCCGGGCCAAGTGGAGCTTGCCAGCTCCAATGCGAACTCCCAACCTTAATAAAACACTGTTCATTTATGGGAACCTTTTGCTAAGCTAGCATAAGATTCCTGCTTGCAATAACACACACATACACACACACACAGAAAGAAACAATAACAGGAAGGGTTGTTTTTTTGCCAGGAAGTTTGTCTTAATGCATGTAGGCAATCCTGTTCAGCCCCGTAGTGGTAAGCAAGCAAGCATTTTCAAGCAGCGAGCGTGCCCGCTTCTTAAAAGGAAGTTATGATGTCACTACTAAATGACTTTAGTGCCAGGTGGACTCGGAAAGACAAGCAGTCTGCTGCAGGGAGCAGGATGGATGTTCAGAGAGGGCGGAGTGGAAAGAAAAGCCCAGCGGTCCACATGTGCCGGGCAGTGATACTCCAGGAAGGCTCGAACAAAATACTTTTTCACTTTGACACCTTTTCGAAAGCTGCTGCATTCTACAGAGGTTTTGCTACAGTTTAGTGTTTGGGAGCAGATACTAAATGTGGCACACAGACGAAAAAAAGGTGAAGAAATATAGCATCAAAATGTTAAACCTCAAAATCAAAATACAACTCGGGAAAAAAATGGATGTACGGACTCCTGGACAGACACTGTAAACCGTTAACACTGACAGTACCACACTGAGACACTGACGAGAGAAAATCTCCCATTAATCCCCGAAACCAAAAGGAATTAAAAAAAAAAGGAGAAGGACAATGTTCCTCATACAAATATTTGCAATTAAGGTTAGTTTTCATCGCAACATCAATGTCGTTATTTTTAATACTTTTTCCCCAGATATTGATAGTTTTGACTCTGCATTTCCACGCATGTAATAAAAAACAGGCAGGCTTTTTTTTTGAGTATATAAGTTACTGTAATGCAGTAACAGACTGTATGAGATACAGGAGAGAGGGATATGTAGAGAAAGAGAAGAGGGATAGAAGAAGAAGAGAAGGCAGAGAGAGGACAGAGAGAGATCGAGTATATACAGCACACCAAAGATTTTCCGTCATGTAAAAAGAATGCTATATAATTCTATATATATATATTTATATATGTATACTGGAGCCCCTCGGCTTGGTAGCGCAAGGCGGGAATGCTATGTTTGCATGAGTGCTGTATGTCGTGGTGCTGCATTGTGGGAAACTCAACGGCTTGAACCCGGGTTTGAGAGGACGCGGGAAGAAGGTTTGATGGCGTAAAAAGATTAAACTGTGAGAGAGAGGGAGATTAGGTTTGTCAGTAATAATTTGCCTTGGATGGATGCCTCCACCAGTAGGTTGTTTGCAGAGGGATACCACCTTGTCAGATGGAGAGAATGAGGACAGAGACGTGAAGAGGCAGAGCCGATGGTTTTGGTTGAGATGTTGAAGGAGACAGGTTGGGCGAGGTGTGAGAAGTGAAGTATCAGAGCTCGGGATGCCGGAATGTGAGTTACAATTTAGCTTTTCGGAAGGCGCTGACAGTTAGAAGTACGATGTTTGTGTAAAAAGGTGTTATTGTGTCATTCAGAGATAATTCAGACGTGTTAGTACAGCAGGAGGCCCGCGCTTGTTAATCGGAACATCTACGAGCAATTAAGTCTGTGTGAGAAGAGTTTTCCTCAAGACTGACTCATGTACATATGTGTCTGTGTGTACGTGTGTGTGTGTGTGTGTGTGTGTGTGTGTGTGTGTCTTCAGTTCGTCTGTGTGTCAGTGCAAAAATCCCACTTCCCTGTATCAATGCAAAGAGGGTAGTACCAGTTGAAGCTCAACTCATCGCTTTATCCCAACTGCAGTTCTTTCCCTCCCGTCCCCTCCCCTCCCATCATCCCTTCCAAACGAGTGAAGAACTGAAGCGTCGTGAAAACAAATGGAGGTTTCTTTCCCCTTCGCTCCTCCCCTCTCCTCTAATCCACGTCCTCCAGCTTTCCCTCCTTTTCCTCCACCGCTCCCGCCCCCTCTGTCTAGATGAAGTACTCCTTCTTATCCTCTGCTCCGGAGTGGCCTCCCTCTGCGTTGATGATGGCCGTGTCCGCATCGGGGGCGTCGTCCGAGCCCTTGGCCTCGTGGGTCAGATACGTTCCTGTGGGAGAGAACAAGAGACAGAGATGGTGAGGGTGAGAGAGAGAGAGAGAGAGAGAGAGAGAGAGAGAGAGAGAGAGAGAGACATAAGGGAGGAAATAAGATTGCTGAGGCAGTAAAAGTCACTGGAACGGTAAAATGACAAAGGTCCAGAGACTGTTATAAACAGTGGAGTGGCTAGATGTTCCAATATGATGTCCAAATGATCACCGCAGGTGCTTTTGATAACAGTTTTTTGCCTTTAATATGGTTGAAATACTATGTAATAAAGGTTTCTTTAGGATGTGGACACAGTACAAGACACAAAGTCAAAATAATAAAAAAAAGGTGTTTTTCTTTGGAGGTTTTATGTGGAGTTTTATTTTGGTTATGATGGGTCAGGGCTAAGGCAAAAGTCAGTTAAAGTCAAATAGTTTTTTTCCCAAGGACATCTCAAGGTCTACTTTAAAAGCTATTTTCAGTTGAAAAGTGAACATTTTTTGACATCTTGGTTGCATATAACCACTGTTTTGCAACAGTTTATGATTAGGGTACAAGATGTATCATGAATTCACGCATAACTTCATGCATCACAAAGCACAAATTCAATAATGTAGTACTTGACGAACTATCAGTAATTAGAAAGTAGGATTAATAGTATCTCATGCATGACTTAATGCAGGAACAATACGTGAATTAATGCATCAATTAAGGTATTTCAATCATCATGAGTTCTGATTTATTGATGATGTTCATGTCTTCTTCTTTGGTTAATCTGTTGTTCAAGTGTCTAAGCCTAAAAAATTGAATTGAATTGGAGTGTTGTAATCATGATGAACTAAACATTACTTCTTTATTACTTCATCATGTCTGTGGCTGACCTGCTCCATCTTTAACATTGATATAAAAGATAAGATTAATGGTGGCAAAAAAGAAACAAAAGTCAAAAAGCATCATTGAACAAAGTTGGGGTTATTATCTTCCCCATACACCTGTTAGAACGTGACCACATTCCCATACAAACGCCATTACAGGAGCTGATGAAGACCGAGAGGTGTCTTTGAAAGCTCTGGTAAAGGCTAGCTGGTGGAACTTGAGCTGAGCTCATTTTGTCAACCTACTTTTAGAGGGATTTAAACTTAGGACATCCAGCTTTTTGGCCAATACACTGTGCATTAAAAGTGCACATTCTGTGAGTCGTTTCATCTGTTGCTCTTGTGCTTCAGTAAAAACTATCTGCATTCACTCTCACACCAAGGAAATGACAGGCAATGACCAATGTTCATGTACTGCAGTCAGTGTAATTGCTCACTTCTCTGCTGGCCCGCAAACACTACAGCTGCTGTCAGCAGACAATGAGGAGCTTCACACATAGGGCTGGGCAATGTATCCATATTATATCAATGTCGTGATATAAGACTCAAATGTGTCTTAGATTTTGGATATCCTCATATGACATCTTTATAAGTTTGTCTTTTCCTGGTTTTAAGGGGTGCATAACAGTGAAGTGAAGTCATCTTCTGAACTAACAAGATGATGATGATGATGAATAATTTAATTTTGGTTAAAATGCAGAATAAGCAGAAGCCAAGGCTTATTTTGGCCTATCCTATAATACCCATAAAATTACCCAGAACAAAACTAAATACAATCCTAGTCAGTTTACATTTCAATCAAATTACTTCATACCCCTAGTTATTTTAGATTTTAAAGCTTTTTTGAAGCTCAACAGAGACTTACACACATTTTCAACTCATCATTAAGTTCATTCCATAATTTAACCCCCAAAATTTAAACACATATAAGATATTAGTCCTCAAGTTACCAGTTTCATAGAGAACCGTCTTAAATTATAATTACCTTATCTTAATTTAAATGAAATGAAAAAAAATGAAGGCTATTGTTAACAACTTCAAAAAGTATTTCTAAAGTTTTTAAATATACAAGATCTGAAAATTTAGAACATGTAAGAACAAGCTTTTTCTTGCTGTTCTATTATTTTTTACCTTAATCCACAGTCATTATATCCACAATACTAATGATTATTTATCTAAAATCTCACTCTGTAATATTTTGTGAAAGTTCCAATTGTCATCCCTACAATATCGTCGCAATATCAACATTGAGCTATTTGGTCATATTATACAATTTTCTTTTTCCCGCCCTAATTCACACTATCACCCCCCAGATCCCACCCTTATGTGTACAGGTGCTTTACCCAACCAGAGGGGGTCAGCACTGCAGTGACACGGACATGCTCCCTCACGGACCTCGCATCTCTGAACACTGGCCACCAAGTGACTGTCTTCAATATTCTGGAGCAGCTGGAGGCTGGGCAAGTGTTTATCAACTGCACCACCTGGGGGGCTGAAATGGGCCTAGTATCATTTAAATTTTACCAGTTGCCTGCTGGAGTTCAGACATTTGAATTTACTTTGTCCTATTTGTGTATGTGTGAAAATATTGTGTTTTTAGACCTGAATAAAAGTGTGAAGAAAGACAAAGAAACACTGTTTCACAGAGCACATGAGCAACAGAGTAACTAACTAACATCACGGCCAGAAAGCAATTACATTTATACCACATTTTTAATCTCCGTATTTGACCATATAAAATATGCCGCTGAAATATCGCTGATGTCATGACATCTAATCTCACAGGAAGTTGTGTTAACAAAAATGTATTAAAAGGCAATGAATAAATATTCACTTATTGTCATTCATTCATTTCCTGCATTGAGAGTAGAACAAGTGGGGTTTATGCTTAGAAGCCATATTTAGGTATGAACCCATTTGCATTTCTGTGTGTCCCTGCATTTGCATATGCATGTTTGCGAGAGCCAGTCTTGGTACACATGTTTCCATATTTATGCAAGTGTATCTCTATGCACGCTCATGCATGATGCATGCATGCATGTGTCTGTGTGTGTTTGTGTGTCTGTGTGAGCAGGTGACCTTTGTGTCTGATGAGGTATCTGCCCAGGACGATGAGGAGGCAGAGCAGGATGAAGACGATTACAGCAACCACCCCTCCGATCACGGCGTGGTCCACCCCCGAAGACGTTGACATGGCTGTGGGGTCTTAAGGAGAGGATGGTGGGATGGAGAGGAGAGGAGAAGAGAGGAGAGGAGAGGAGCATGTAGTAAAGATAAGATTGGAGACATAATGAGAGAGAGAGGGAAAGGAAGATTGGTTGAGTGACAAAGAGCGACAGAAAACGAGGTAGAGAGAGGGAGAAACAAGGGGAGAGAGGTATAGAGAGACAGAGATTGAGAGCAGAGAGGGGTTGCGTATGAATATTGGTGGAAACGGGAGACAGATGATGAAAGGCAGCAGAAATAGAGTGAGAGAGAGAGAGAGAAAGAGCGAGCGAGAGAGAATAATGGGGTGAGTGACAGAGAAAAAAGAAAAGAACAGGGGAGCGGAGAAGACTTGTTAATATATAATATCCAGACACAGCAGCAAACCTTCAGAAGACAAAGACAAGGATATGACAAAAAGCCAGGCGAAAGAAAAGAGGCCACCATGTCACCCGCCATTAAAAATGGTTCGTGACTAACATGCAACAGGACTGAGCAGTTTACACACCAAGTCCCAATCACTTATAATAACCTTGTGGGAACACAGGCTGCGCCTAGAATAGTATGCCTAGTATATAAAAGGGCATGCTTAAGATGTACTTAAAACATTTATTAACATTGCACTGCCCTTTACTTTATGCATTTTCACCCAACAGCAGAGATTGCCCTGCTTCAGCCACCTTAGCTACTTGCCCCTCAGAGAAGGAAACAATCTGCGCAGAAATAATTTGATATATCATTTTTTTCGCCTGACTTTTTAGACCGGAAAAGACACTGGGTGTCATTTTGAAAGTCACTCAGATCGAAAGTAGCACTTCTCAATCCCAAAAAAATAACACAGCTTAAAAAAACAAAACAACAACAAATAATGGAGGCGTAAAAAGGAAATGGCGTTGGAAAAACTGACTTGCACTCGGTGAATGTTTAAGGGGTCAAACCAATGTGGAGGGCAGGAATAGGTCATATATACAGTACATACACAAAAAGAACAGGAGCGAGAGATAAAGGCACAGCAACAGCCACTGACCACCAGAAATATAAAAACTGACAAAACTGAAAGTATAAAAAAAGAAGGAAGACGTTACAACCAGCTGGGACACCAAATGATGGGGGGGGAACGGGCAGTTCACAGCCAAAAAAGTCCCATTTCAGCCAGTTAGAGAAGTGAAGGGTGTGGAAACAGCCGGCCAGAGGCCAACCGCCGATAGAGAACAGGGAGAAGACGGGGGAGAAGAGACTTGAGCACCAGTCAGAATGACACACACACACACACACACACACACACAGAAAGTGGAATGCACTGGCCGGCGTAGAGGTGAGAGGGGCATGCTGACGAGGCGAGACTAGGAATGAGCCCATAAATCCTGCTGTCAGCATCAAAGGAAAGCAGACAAGACCCAAGAACACCTCGAGAACACACCCCCCCACTCCCCAACACACACACACAAAAACACAAACACACAGAGAAAACCACACAGAGGACGTGGAACTTGTACCACTTAAGAGGTCATGCTTGTGAGTGTGTCTTTGTGAGATAGATGTTAGTGCCTGGTGTGAATGCTGCTGGAGTCAATATGTGTGTGTGTGTGTGTGTGTGCGTGCGTGCGTGCGTGCATGCGTGCATGCGTGCGTGCGTGTGTGTGTGTGAGCTTTGAACCTGTATATGTGCATGTATGGGCAACAACAAAGCATTACATGGGCAAGAGTATGAACTATTCATTGCACTCCACTCTGAGGTTCAAAGTGTCCCCAGACTGGGTTTTTATTCAAGAGTGACAGACAGGCAAAAACAGACAGAGCTACACACAGTCAGACCTACAGATGGACAGACAGACAGACAGACAAGTGGACGAAAAATTTAGAACAACAGGTGACTGGTGGAAAAGTTATACCTGCAATGTTGTCTGCAGCATCTTCTCAAGTGGATGAGTAGATGGATTGTTGGATGTTTAGATTGATGAATGGATGGATGGTTGGTTGGATAGATGAGTGGAGGAGTGTGTGTTGGGGGGTTTGGGGTGGGGTTAGGGATTATCAACAGGAGGAAAGAGGAAAACAAGAAAAAAAAAACATGAAACAGCTGTGAAAGGGCCACACAAATGCCATTTCCTTCCTTGTGTTTCTTAAATGATTGTCTTGCTGTCAGCTTTCAGTATAATGTTTGCACGCGTGTGTGTGTGTGTGTGTGTGTGTGTGTGTGTGCATGTAAAACCAGCTCCCAGTATCCTTGACTGCTCCACAATGCAAGCAAAGTTTGTGTATTGAGGAAGAAAAAAGAAATAGCAAAGAAGTAACTTGAGTGGTGTTTGTTTTCCACTCCATTACTAAGCCTCTTGCATCTCTCTTGTTTGCAAGTGTGTGTGTGTGTGTGTGTGTGTGTGTGTGTGTGTGTGTGTGTGTGCGCAAGTGTAGCTTAGATGGTTTTACCTGTGAAAGTGTAAACTCCATTCAGCTGGACGGAAACTGAGGGAGTGAGGGAGGAGGCGGGGGAGGGGTTGGCATTGGAGGGAGCGATGCTTGCGGAGGAGGGAGGAGGAGTGAGGGAGGAGGAGGGAGAGAGTGGCAGGTCGGGGAAGAGGGCGTTGGAGAGGCTGGTGGTGGAGAATTCAGAGACGGTGGTCGACACGTCAGCCACGGAGGGGGTGGGGGAAGGTGAGGAGTCTAGGAAAGACTCGGGGGAGGAGGTGGAGGCGAGGAGAGAAGGGTGGGAGGAGGAGTAAGTGGGATCAGAGCCAGAGCCAGAGAAAACGTCAGGGGCAGAGGAGGGTGGGAGGGGGGAGGATGGAGAGCCAAGGAAGGATAAGGTGGTGTCTGGGGAGTCTGGGTCCATGAGGCCTTGGGAGGGAGGAGGACGGAGAGGACGAGGAGGAAGATGAAGCGCAGGAGGAGTGGGAATGAGTAAGCAAAGTGCAAAAATGGCCATGGAATCGAACGAACGGGACACATCAAAGCGAAAGGGAAAGAAGCGCAAGAACGAGCGAAAGCGGTTGGATGGTAGGCGGTGGCGTCGGTCATGGTGGCGCGGTTTGGATGAGAAAAAATAAAATAAAACAACAAAGAAACACAGGAGGAAAGAAACGAAAGAAAATCAGAAGAGAAAAACGGTGGAAGAAGTACAGGCAAATAGCCACAACAAATGACAGAAATAAAGAAACGTGATGAAGAAAAAAGTAAAAGAAGAAGACATCCCAACTCTTTCTCTACATCAGTCTCCCTCTTTCCCACAACACATCCCATTTCTGACTTTTTATTTCCCCAATTTTATTTTTTTTACTTTTCCTTATTACCTTGCACCAGCAGGGTGTACTCCCCCACGCTGTCTCCAATGCCGTTGCTGGCTTCGCAGAGGTAGACGCCATTGTCGGATTTGTTGAGCATCTCGAAGCGCAAGAAAGCCCCGTCGGCTTTGGCCAGTGGGGGGAGCTCTCCATCCTTCTTCTCCCACCTGTAAGAGGTGGGCCTGTTGAAACAGGAGAGAGACAGAAACACAAAGAATGAGAGTCCTGAGTTGAACTGTGTGCGCCGCACGTTTTTCACACAAAAAGAGTAACACAAAGTAAAAATCAAAGGGAGGTTATAGTGATGAGAGGAGAAGGGGGCTTTGACAAGTGCTGCAGGACAAAGAGAAAAGATGAAACAATCAAGGGCGAAGTAGATATGAAAAGAGGAGAAATGGGAAAAAAGAAAAGATAAAAGCAGGGGAGGAGAGCAAGTGAGAATGCATGAGAGAAAGAGATGGATATTACAGCAAGAAAATAGAGAAGGGACAGAGGGAGAAGGAGAGAATGAACAATGGAAAGAGAGAGCGAGAGGGGAGTTGTTGCTGCAGATGGTAAAAGTAAAAAAAAGGAGGGATGAAGGAAATGATGGAAAGAGGGGACGGGGTTGGGAGGAGTGCCACAGCTTGAAGAAGGAAAGTGATTAAAAAAGATGGAGGGAGAAGAAGACAACGGAACAAAGATCAGCATTTCAAATCAGCCAGCGTTAAAGAAAAAAAAATCCATTCTGCATAACAGATCGCGTATGAGAGAGATAGCGAGACGTGTCTTGATAAAAGAATCAATTATGTAAATGTACGAGTCCTTAAGCGCTGTACAGTAATTAGAATGACGGGGGAGACTGAGACGGGGACAGACCCAAATGGGTCGGACTGATTAAATGCTCTTGGAAATGTGAAGAAAGAGAAAAAAACTCAGGTGAAAGGTGCAATCGGTAAATTCACGATGGACTCCAGGTGGTTATTTGTGCTTGTAGTAACTGTTAAAGGCAGGAGCAATTCATCTCCTAGACCCAGCTTCTGTAGACCAATATTTAAAAATCCAGTTGGATGTTTCTAAAAAGGCAAAAACCTACAATTCTATCTGTTGTTGCTGCTGGGCAAAATTCTCAAACTGAGTGAAAGCTAATGAGAAACATGGTCCACTTCCTTTACACCTGCTGGTGCTTGGGAGACGGTGGATTATTTGAAAACTTTCAAGTTTCGAATATATGTCATTTTAGGAATATAAATTCCAACAAGAGCTCCAGCTGTCTTGAGGCAAAACAAGCGTGTCCTGACCATGTTCATCTGGTTACCTGCAATAAAATGGAATCAGCTGTTGTATTACACTGCCTCCAAATGTTATATAATGTGCAATTAACTGATCAATTAACTTCACATTTACAAGGCTTTAAATCGTGTAGTGTTATTGCACACAATGCTCAAAAGTCAATCACTGTTATACAGCAAGTACTTAGTTTAAGTGCAGAAAGGCGATTGGTCTGACCAAGCTGATAATTTCCCAGCATGCATGTCTAAAATCGGTGTTTGTATTTTTGGCTACGAGCTCTGCTTTGGTGGAAACTCTTCAATTAGCATGCATGCATTAATAAACACTGCACACAAGTTATGATATGCTTGAAGACATACTTTAACGCAATTATGGGTACTTTGGTTCTGCACATCCCTCCTTCTCACAGCTATAATCATTATCCCTGTAAAGAATGTGCTATTGGGTGTTTTTCATGTAAGATTGGCTAAATTATGTTAATGCCTAAAATCTCTGTAATCCATCTCTTAAAAAATACCTAAAGTATATGTTGTCTGATCAGTATTTGTACAGTTAGAGATTATTAAAGGATAAACCTGGTGTTATTTTTATATTGACCTGCCATGGCTTTCTGACGACCCTGTGAGTGCCGCTCAGTCCCAAGCTTGTTGGTTCCTACAGAAAATGGACATGTGTTTAAAGCTGCTCTAATTTATTCTTTATGAAAAAACAATATCAGCAGAGAGAGAGAGAGAGAGAGAGAGAGAGAGCATTTTGGTTTTACAGACCACTGTTTTGATTCAGTCATCTCTCATCAGCGTAGTTTCAAGACAAATCCGGCAGCTGTTTTCCAGCAAATAAAACTCTGATCAACCCAATGCCACTCCCTGCCCAGCCGAAAGAAATCCAAAGTCTGCGGCTTCACTACGAAAGAAGAAAAAGAAGCTAAAAGTAAGCAAATGAATGCTAATTCTCTCTGCGTCTGCTCGATGTGTAAATATGCTGCTGTTTCCCACCTCAACATTGTAAGGGGATAAAATGTGTTGCTGCACCTCCGTGGTCAAAAACAAATAAATTATAGTTCATAGGTTTACAGATGTGTTAAACAGTTGGTGGGCAGCTGGGCACTAGCAAAGGTCACTCAACCAGGTGTAAATAGTGCATTTGTAGGGGGGACTATTTTGAGCTGCGGATTAATACACATTTGGTGCACCAGGGAGTATTTACGGCAGCAGGAGAGCGTGTGTGGATTTGACTCAGAATAAAGCCTTGTGACAAGCAACAGGTCCCTGAGTGCAATGCTGCGGCTCCTTGGTGTGTTGGTAGTGGTTTTGGACAACACTATAACAGAATAAACTATATCAGACTTTGGCTATACAGGCAATACTCATTAGTGATACATTATTGGTCTTGGTCCTTTCAGGGGATTTGTTAACGATAAGAGAATTATACTGTAGAACATTGCCGGCCCTATACTTTCACAGGTTACAGATTACTGTAATCCTGTTACATGTCACCTGCTGTCTTGTAACCGTGGCCATGACCGTGCACACATAAGGAAGCCCGCACGCAAGATGTCAAAGTTCTGCAGGGCTTTGTAGCTGTAAATGTGTTTGGTAAACAGTCTTGGTTAAATAACTCCAAGCTCAGAAATGTGATGCAACCACTCCTGGGCCATGCTGATTGAATATATGTGAAATATACAAAGAAGGTAAAACACAAATTCCATTCTGTTCTGTTGCTGCCGGGCGTCAAGGAAACACAGTATGGAATTTGATATGGTAAGTTATTCTTTTGAAGCTGACAGGATGTGACCACGGAAAGAGAAAAGTGTGTATCATTGAATACAGTGTGACGTTTGCTGAGTTTGATTGGGGGGGGCAGCCCAAGGAGGGAGGAGAGGGATCTGAGTGGCTGGGTGTGTCGGAGGAAAGGTGTTGTCGCGGTGATGGGGTTTTGAGTGACAGCTGCAGGGTCAACCTGTATCTGATATGATTGGACACTAGCTCATCCACAAGCAGCGGTGCACACAGCTGAGCACGCTCCCACGGTCTCGCCCTCTCTAGTACACACACACACACACACACACACACACACACACACACACACAGACACACAGACACACACACACACACACAACACAGACACAGACACAGACACACACACCACACACACACACACACACACACACACACACACACACACACACACACACACACACACAGCACTTTCTCTTGTTCGCACTCCCTCTCTCTGTCTTCGTCATTCGCTGCTTGTCACCAAATCTTTCTGTCTCCTCTCCGCCCACGCGTTTCTCCGCTCCCCTCTACCTCTCCCTCTCCTGTCGGCTTGTTTTCTTTTCCTCACCACCCCTCCTTCTCTTGTCATTTTTTACAGCAATCTCACAGTTTCTATATAGCCTTGTTTTTTTACGTACAGCCTCTGCCAGTCAGCATACACTTTCTTGTATCTAAAGCCTCTCTGTGTATCGTGATTCCAGCAGGACCTGAACCCTGAGGCCTTGCATTGTTTGGGCCATTTAAACTACATAGAACCCTTTATTACCATACAACATGAATATGTCCTGTATAGATCATACACAGTTTAGTGGATGGATTCTCCCAGAATGTATCACACATACAGTACAAAGATTTCTAGCCTAGGTGGTCCCTGTGGGAATTGAACCCCTGACCACGGCACTTTGTGCACTCCTCGCTTTTCTCCCATCTATAATTTAATCAACTCCGCTGCTGCGCGTTAAAGCACGTTCATGCCATGACAGCCACCTCCTACTCCCCCGCCCCCTATCTGTTCCACCTGCCAATCAAACTAACCGGCTAGTCTTACTCCCAGCCACTCCTGTGATGAGTTGACAGGGGGAGAGAGGGGAGAAGGAGGGGGGGAAAGGGGGAAAAGGTGTGAGGAGAGATAGAGGAGAGTTATAGGAAAGGACAGGGAGAGGAGGAGGCGGAGGAGGAGGGCAACGAGGCATCGTGACAAGACGAAGAGGAGTGAACGAGCCGTGAGTGACACTGTGGCGGAGAGATACCCGATGATGGAGGGATAGAGGGATAGAGGCAAGGAGGGGAGGAGAGTGGATCAATAGCGATGGTTGGCTGAAGGTTCATCTATAATGCAGAAAGGCCAAGGGAAAAAAGAATGTATTTGTGTGGGTAGGATTTAGGACGGGGTTTGCAGTTTGTTTCTGTCTGCGAGCATCACAAATGTTGTGTACACACTGTATCAGTGAACATGGGAGAGCTTGTACAAGCAGATGTGTTACGCTAACTGCGCCCATGTGTGTGTGTTTATGTACTGTACGTGTCGTGTTTGAACAAGTGACTACTTGCGTTAGAAGGTGTCAGAAATTAAACATGTTAGTGGGGATTGCTTACAAGTGTCTGCAGACTGTCAGTGCTGCTTCTTGCGTGTATCCTGTGTGTGTGTGTGTGTGTGTGTGTGTGTGTGTGT
>NC_045744.1:28442769-28444091 GCF_008692095.1 Etheostoma spectabile
GTGTGTGTGTGTGTGTGTGTGTGTGTGTATGTGTGTGTGTTCATTTTTAAGGATTGGATTGTGGACCTGTTGTGTTATTTGTATTTTGTGATTTTGTATTTTTCAGTAACTAAATGGGTTTATTTTTGGATAAGTATGTGTCTTTTTTTATATGCTGGCCTCTAAAATCTATTGCCTCTCCATGAGCAGGGGGGAAAGCTTTGACTAGGGCAAGGGCAGCAGCACCAGGCCCTGTTTATAAGATTCAGGGCTTCCATCAACACATGCTTTAGAGAAAAAGAGAAGAGATTCCTATGAAAGAGGAAGCATTGGCTTGATATAAATGATCATCTATTGGGAAATTTACTGGACGTAATAATATTAAGAAATCACATCTATTTCAAGTCATTGGGGTGAGAGAGCACATTAGCACTGGCTGAGAAGAGACGATAAAAAGGCTACAAGCACTAAATGAAAGACAGTACATAAACCCTGAATTAAGTGGCCATCCGAAACTATCCTCATCCTCACCTCACAATTGCAATGAATGTTCAAATTACCGAACTTTTGTGGTACTGAGAAAAGGTAAAAGTGGGAGTAGCTTTATGTCATAGCATTTTTTTTTAAGTGTCTGATCTTGACACCAAACACAGTGGCGTCTCCCAACATGCAACGGCGTATTCTTCTTACCATGACCACTATCTTTCCCTAACCAAGTAGTTAGGTGGTTAGTTAGTTGCCTAAATCTAACCATACCTTCATCATGGAGGTGTCAGATCAGAAAAAAGTCTTATGTTGTAGATTTTTTGGACAATCTGCAGTTAACAAACAGGAAGCACTTTACTGAAGCTCAGTTGAGAATTACATTTGCAAGGTTCCGCCAAGGTTCATACAGATATGCCACATGAAACACTCTTGTATTGCTGTGGCGTTGGCATACAGAATGTGCAACATGTACTATAAAGTCCTCTTACTTTGGTAAAATATAAACATAAGAAGAAGAAAGACCTAGTTATGTCGCAAACTGTCTGGGAATGTTAGAACATGACCATGTTGTTTAGTCATTTTATGTTGTTTGAGAGTTCTGTTTTTATTTAATCACTTAAAAGATGTGTGTGCTGTTATATTGAAGTCAATTAAATATGTGCATGTGATTAAAATGAAGTCAATAGGTGACTGTGTACGTATGTGAGTAGGGAGGGGTGCGTGTGGTGTCTAGACTGTGTTGAAATCAGAGAAAATGTGTTTGTGGTGTTCCATGCAAGCAGATATAGTGTCAATAAAACGTGTTTGTGTGTGTGTGTGTGTGTTTGTGTGTGTGTGTGTGTGTGTGTGTGTGTGTG
>NC_045744.1:28444101-28446291 GCF_008692095.1 Etheostoma spectabile
TGTGTGTGTGTGTGTGTGTGTGTGTGTGTGTGTGTGTGTGTGTGTGAGAGTGTGCATGCGTGCGTTTGTGTGTGTCTTACTCGGGGTTGCCGTTGCCCACACACTGAAGATGAAACTTCTCCCCCTCTCTAGGCAGATTGCTCTCGGGCGTGATCCGCACGTCAGGGGAATCTGTAAGTGGAAGACAAACACGCAGACAAACACAAAAACACACAAAGAGTGTAGTTACATAACACAGAACTCATAACCGTACAGACGTGCACACAGTCTCATCCCCGTCTCCAATCTACTCCCATCTGCATCCTGTAGGCGTCCCACTCTCTCTGCCTCCCACAATGACATAACCCCTTACACAACGACTTCACTTTCCATCTGCGATGCAGTTCCGCTGTCTCGCCCACAGGGTGGCAGCAGTGACACAGACTCCGACGAGGATCCATTTATAGTTTAATTTGGATGATAACCTGCTCTTCTAATCCACAGTGACTCAACTCTGGGCAAATGCACCAGCAGAGGAAGGTTACATTCCTGTGTGGTCATTATTACAGGCAGCTAATGTGAAATGATTGGAGCAGAGATCAAACTGCAAAGGAGGAAAATGTGCTTCTGCTGCCTAATAAATGAGAAGAGCCAGGCAGAAATATAATAAAAAGACAGCAGTTCAAAGTTGTATTTTGCATTTCCCTCTCATCTGTCTGTCCTCTATACTCTCCCTCTCTCGTTATCCAGTACTCTCTGTATCCTCCCTCACTCCTCCCCATTTTCCCAGTTGACTCACACAACACTTGCAGAGCGCGCTCGCTTCTCTTGTCCCCCGGAGCAAGAGAGGGATGGTCGACAGCACAGGTGATGAGGGCCTTGTCGTCACTGCGGCTCACCTCCAGGGTGAGCTCGCTGCTCACGTTATATGTTGGATCGTCTGGAACGGACTCCACCACGTCTGGACGTCCTGAGGCAAAGAGGGACAAAGGGGACAGTCAAGAGAAAGGTGTCTGCATCTTAACCGGAGACTAGAACAACACTAGTACAACACAGATATAGAAATACCACACAAAGGTACTAAGGGAAAAAGGTCATTTCCCTGTAATTAGGATGTGGTGGTTTTATGTTGTAAAACTATACATAACTGCAATGCCCCCATTTGTTCCAGTTCAATGAAAAATGCATTTTTGGTGCAGTTACCTTGCGCCCTTGGGTGTTTTGTTCTATCTATCATAATATGCCGCATATACTGTATGTCTAACAATGCATTTCCTCATATTTCTAGAGCAATATCACCTATTCTCTAGGGGTGGGGGAAAAAAATGTATACAGCATGGTATCATGATATTTTCCATGACAATACTGTATCATTACACAGATGCCATATTATATATGTGATGGTCAGTTTGTCTATTTTTTAATCCCATTTTGCATCAATAAAACTGAAGTGATATAAACAAACAGAGAAGTTTATCTTTTGATGACAATGTGTCCTTTCAGGGAAATACTTAGAAATTGGGAAAAATTTGAAGTAAAAAAAAAGGTGATAAATTGCAATACATTGCAGAATATTGCAATTTATTTAAAATCGCAGTAATACCATATTGTGATGATATTGTATCGTGAGGCCTCTGGTGATTCCCACCCCCACTATTCTCTCACTAAAATAAGCTTTATTCAGGTTGACTCATCCAGTGATGTATACATGTTTTATCTAATAAAATTTCATCAGAGATTTTAGGACAACTATACATCCTATCATAAAAACATGCAGATAGCAGTAGCATGTGTGTGTTCATCTCAGTTTGACAAAAAGGTGTTTAGTGTTGAAACGATTAGTTAATTAGTAGGGGCGTCACGATTCAATTTGACTTGATTGTAATGTCCCGATTTGATTGGATTTAAACATTTTCTTTTCAGCAGTTATGGCGAATGCCACAATAAGAGCCACTACATGGCAGAAGGGTACTTTACAACAACTGTTTGAGTTTTTCACAATTTACAAAGTCCAATTGAAAGCACCATTAGTTTACAGAGGAGCACCTGAAAACACCTTAGGCAGTTAAAAAATGGACCAACAGATCCCGTTCTCTGGACAGAGACCAGTAAAGTCTTTTAGAAGAATCTTTCTGGTGAAGGCTGAGCATTATTGCGCAGCCTCCAACTGAGCTTGACGACGTAGATGTGACATGAGCAACCTGTCTGAAA
>NC_045744.1:28446303-28447780 GCF_008692095.1 Etheostoma spectabile
GTCTTCTGGTAGCTGTGCCAAGAGAAATCTCAATCATTCCCAATCAGCAGAGACGGAGAGTGTGGGTATACAGTATGTTAGGAGATAACAGGCACAGGCTAATTATTGCTAACTAAAAGGCTAGTTAACTAGTATTAGTATTAATCAGTAATTAAACCTAAACAGCTGATTTATGTTCAAACTGCTTGCAAGCTTACCTTGTACCCTATTACTATACGGTAATTCCTCTGTTATGTGACAGTAAGTCGTGTGGTTATGACACAATCGTTAGCCTATTTTTTACAAAAACGCCTGCTACAGAGCCATAATGTGAGGTATAAGGTAATTAAGCCTTTTCTACATTGTTGTGTTTCTTTAGAAATAAACAACGGACAAATAGAGACTTGAAATGCTTCAGATGTAACGTTGTTAAAGCTAGCTTGATGCTAATAAGCTATCACCCGCCGTTAGCATTCCTTTGACTGCCATTCAATAGGCGGCACTTTGACAGTGAAAAGCTTTTCATCTGAAGCATTTAAGGACTCTATTTGTACTGTGTACTGTGATTGACTTTAATTTCCACACTTCTAAAAGGGGATATACAACAAGTCCATCCTGTGTAACAACCGTTTCTTCTGGTAACATACAGTAGGCTATCAAATCCTTTCAGTCTTACATCCCTCCCAAACATCCTTGTTCACGAGAAAAGACGTAAAGACAATTGAAATCTCAAAGCTACGTCATTGCATCCCCAAAGCTGCAAAAGTCTATGTTGGATCTTGGCAGCTCCAAATAGCAGTCAGAGGGAAAGGAAAATGTCAGTTTCCTTCAGTAGCGAGAACTCCTGTAATGTAACATCAGTGAACTGCACACAGCCCGCTCATGTTTACTAACCAGTCCAGTCTGTGATGTGTCATGCTCAAGGACACCAAAGGGACGAGAGAGGCCAAAGATGTAATGTTGCTAATTCCAGCTTTCTTGGACTCACTTGCTCGCTGTTGCTTAGGAATAACCAGCTTGCATTTCCATCAATGAGGATGCAGATGCAACTGTTCCCAGGAAGAGGCTTTTATTTTGGCAAATAAAAAGAATGTAAAGCATCTTAACTGCAGTCTGTTGCAACCATAGTCTGTTATTTAGAGTGAGACAGGTCTGTTTTAATGAGGTAAGTGTACAGTATTAAAATATGCTCAGATTTTCATATGGCGATGTTTTCCATTTGATATTGTTTCCCTTGTTATTCCTTCATTTCACATTCCTGGCAGCAGCCACAGCAGTTTGTGCAGGGTAAAAAGAAAAATTGGGTGAAGGTGGATCTGTGCAGTAGCACTAGAGTTAGACAAAGTATGAAAGCATAAGCACAGGGAAGACTGTCATCCAGAGATTGCACCCTATTGTATGAAAAAAATATAAAACTAGGTGGTCAGACCGTGAAAGTGGTTGGTGAATCTTGGAAAGTGGACCAGAACCTTATCGCTTTCTCTTACACACACACACA
>NC_045744.1:28447790-28449080 GCF_008692095.1 Etheostoma spectabile
CACACACACACACAAGCATGGGCACATGTAGGTCAAGCTTATGAATAACATATACACAGAGGAGGCAGAGATAGTAGCAGGGGAGAAGATTGGAAAACACACACTTTTTCCTCTCTGTCGCTCTCTCAAACACACAGCTATCACAGATCCCTCTTCTTCCTCCCCCTCCACATCCCCCCCCTCCAGAGAACTCTTCAAATACCACTGCATCTAATGACATCTCTCTTTTTATTACCATAACCAGTTTTCTGACCCATGGAGAAAATTAGTTCACTTTCCAGGTGCATTTCAATAATCTTACGCCACTCAGAGGAGTCTTTTTGTCACCGTCTGCCTCCCTCACTATTCTCTCTCTCTCTCACTCACTGCACACACAAACACAGACAGTCTATAGCCTTTATTAAAAACCATGGATCTCCAAAACCAGACCTGGGACTGAAAAAATCCTGTTTGTTTGCGCAATGCCTCCAGTGTACAGTATTTTTTCGAAATCATACAATTGCGTTTTAATACATTTTTCAGGCCCAAGGGGTCATGGAACTAACTCAACACGTTCATAAAGGAGAAAAAAAATAAGATGCAGTCAGATTAAGTGTTTTTTTCCCAAGATAGCATTGACGCACATTCACTCATAATTCACATTTCCTCAGTTTATTATTAGATAATCAGGGTTGATTTGCAAGTCATCTGCAAGTGGAGTACAAGCATATTGGACTGGGAAGCAGTAACAGGTTGTGTTACACTGGATTAGGTTCAAACTAACAGACCCTTCCTTTTGAAGGGTCAGTTCAACCAACTAAAAAAATACATATCTACAGCCGTACAGGTATTCATACCTCATAGAAAAAGAGGTTACTGTTGGATTTTTTAAAAATCATTAAAGGTTTTTTCAATGCTGTGACTACCACAATTCTATTTACCAACACTGTACTTTAGACAAATAAAATTAAGTGAGAAAAAGTAAGGAGGAACTGACCTTAAAAGTGTATTTAAAGTATCTATGATCATTGTTGTATTAAAGGAACACACCGACTTATTGGGACTTATTAGCTTATTCCCCGTATCCCCCAGAGTTAGACAAGTCGAAACGTGCCTTCTCTCCATGCATGCTGTAACTCTGTCTGACGCCCCCAGCATTAGCTTAGCCTAGCACAGCTCCTACAGTTAACTGGTTCCAACCAGCTACTGCTCCCAATAAGTCACAAAATAACACCAACATGTTCCTATATACATGTTGTTATTTGTATAGTCACAGGGTGTAAAATAACAAGGTCACATGACACACAGCCA
>NC_045744.1:28449090-28461048 GCF_008692095.1 Etheostoma spectabile
GCATACTAACTGGGAACTATATTCTCAGAATTGGGATTGGCTTAAAGAAATGCAAGCAACCCAGAGAGTAAATAAGCAAATATTTGCTGCTGCACCACGTTCGACATGCTGTATAAATTTTGGAGGTTGTACCCACATGGTTGAATGCACATAATGTAACTTGCTTGTATATTGTAGCCTAATCCACTTTATAGCTGATAATATGTCAATGTTGGTAGCAGCTTGTTTTCCGCTGCTCCCAAGTGGCCAAGAAATCAGTAATTGGAGGTGTAATTCCTGTGCAAAATATAGAACACTGAACAGGCTGGGTTTCTATATACAAGCAGATCATGTAAACGGAAATATGATGTAGAGCAGATGGTGTAGAGGTAAGGATAGAGGTGTGAGAAGTTAAATATAAAAAAAAACTGAGCACTCAACCAACCATTTGTCAAATACAACACATATTTGTAGAGAAGCATAGATACTGTATGCTTTAGGGCTGTCCCGAATAAAAAAATGTGTGCTTCAGAACCAATCAACAGCAAAGGTTTGGTGGTGGCGGCCATGGAAGTGGGGGACCAGCAATCGATTGCCGCAGGGTGGTGGGGCAGTGGGAGTGTCACGAATGACTTAGTTGTGAGACGTCTTGTTGTGTTCTTTAACTGATGTTCTTTAAATGTGGTACAAGTAGACTTTACATTTCAAAATTAACGTTTTCCATCAGATTATTTACAGATCCGAATGCACTTGAATGCAGCTCCTCACACTGCCACAAACACAAATCTAATCCACAGAGAAAGTTCTGGCTAGTCCACACAGCATTCTGGGATAGGAGAAAAACATACTGTGGTTTATTGGCATTTCTTTATCACATCGTCTTGGGCGGTGCTAAGCGCCGGATGGAGGAGCAACGGCGCATCTGCAAAATACAACTGGAAAGGAACTTGTTTTGGTGGAACGTGTATGTTCAAAAGTTGCAACAGAAAACTCTGATTGGACAGATAGTCTAGCTAGCTGTCTGGATTTACCCTGCAGAGATCTGAGGACCAGGAAACCATTGTACTCAGAAATCCACTGGAGTTTAGAATGCCAACACAAAGAAAGCAGAAAAGAAGGACTTTTGGTGAAATTTACAGCAGCATATAGACTATACATCATTGGCCATCGCAGTTTGGTTGCATTTTTCCAAAAGTTGAATCCGTCTCAACTTTACAGTTTTGAAGGAAATACATAAAAAAAATAAAAAGATTATTATATAGAAGAGTATTCAGATCCCAAAATTAAAAATCAAATACCTATGCAACAAACAAATATCTGAAACAGTCTAATAATTCTGATGCAGCCCTAATGTGCTTGCTTCTTTTAGAGAGCTTACATCTGGTTATTGAATTTAGTTTGATATAAAACTGCTTACAAAACGCTTGTGTTAAACAAGAGAAGGCCACACACATTACTACTTGCACTTCCACATATTTGTTTATGCATCATAAGTCACCATGTACAGTCAATGTAAAGGACCAATTTATGATGTCAATGTCTTGTTACATGATTCATTATTATTAAAACTGTTCAAAAGTTTACAACAGTTCACAAAAGAGCCAAATCATTTCAAAAAGTTATGTTTCTAATGACTAATACATCATTAAAAAGGAAAATGAATATTCAATTGTATATTTCCAGCATTATTGGAAGTATGTGTGGCGTTCTCCTTCTTCAATGTTTAGGCCTGACAATACTACAGCACCTGCTGAAAATTTTATGGGATGCCCGTACTTTTTATTAAAACTCCTGTTCCAAGAATAAAAAAGGTGGGCAATTGGCACATTCTTGAGACTAACTTCCCCCAAGGTGGTGCTGCGATGTAGAGGAGGTGCTGGTACGGCTGCTGCTTCAAACCCTCAATTGTACAATCCACCATAAAATAATCATGTTAGGAAAATCAAACAACTGGATGCAGCAATCACTGCGTCCAGCCTGTTTGGGCCTTTGGAGAAGGGTGCTTGTGACCACACTTCTTGAAATTAGAGCTAAAACACTTAATCGATTAGTGGATGGAACCAAAATCAGTTCTCATAATAAGATGTAAAATGTTTTCATAATGAAAGGAATGAGTCTGCGAGTGCATGTAATGCAGATTTAACTGTGTGGCATTACATAAAAAATAAATAAAGCAGCGTACTACTTCAATTCCAGGGTTTTTCCTGATCCCCCTTCTGGGGGGAGGGCAGTAAGTCACAGCAGTATAAGCAAGATTGATCCCCATACAGTAAAGCCAATGAGTCTGTGAAACCATATTTGACAGAAATCTATGCATATTCCTGTTGTTTCTGACAATTTCATAAACAAAAATGGATATTATGCTTGAGTAAATGAGACCTCAATTAACAAAACTGGTTAAAAAGATACTATTAATATTAAAATAAATCAACGAGTCTGGTACAGACTGATTTTTATTCTCAATTCTTATCATTTTGGTGCTGGTGATTTTACGTTGGGGCTAGCTAAAACCTCTTTGGGGTGCGCCTTACATTCCTCTACGCTGAATTCATAATGGTCTCCTGAGCAAAGGAAGTTCTTAAAACATAAAGTATTACAGAAAAAAGCGTATGCAGTCTTTGCTTCATCCACAACAACGTTGTTGATTTATCATTTTATGAAATGTATCAAGTAATCATTAGCTGGGTTCTCCTTCTAAAAAGTATTTGCTCAGCTCCGTTTTCTTGTAAGTCAAAGTAATGAAAGGGAAGACCTGTTAAAATGTGACATTTTACTGCTGGTCTTGCATTTCTTTGGGTTTTGGACTGTCGGTCAGACAAAACAAATAATTTAAAGTCGTCACTTTGGGCTCTGGTAGACTGCTATGGACATTGTTCACTAGATTTCTCACTTTGACATTTTATAGACAAAACCCCCATAACAATAAGATCTATTAATAATGAAAGCAATTAGGGCTGGACTCTGGCGCAATAAACAAATCAAAAGACACTCCGATATGTTTTTGTGTCAGTTAAAAGAAAATATAAGAAGAAAACTGAACTTTAAAATGTATGTAATTCTTTTATATTTAATCCACTGTTCAATTTGTCAAATTAAAGAATGTTTGTTGTTTCCAATTCAACAATTTGTTGTATTCTAGAAGAATACTGAAAGCAGAAGAAATGCAGAACTAAGTACACTTTAATAAGCAAGTAATATCGTTATTGCGATATTCAACAACGTTATAGCATATCCTCATAACATGCAGCCCTAAAAGCAATCATCAGTTGCAGCCCTAATATGGATCACAAACATGAATAAGAGCAGTTGGATCACTGTGGATAGGTTGGGAGAAAGAGTGAGTAAAACTCTGTGTTTTTAACAACTTTGCTAACTGAACAAGGCGCTTAACCCCCGGCTACTGCAGCGAAGCCGCTCAGCTGACTCTGGTTCTACTTGGCATCTCCAGGGTGTGGAAACGTGTAGCTGTGAGTGGACAGCAATGCATGGCTTAACACGCGTGCATGCTCAGCGAAAGCCCTTCCCTGGATAAAGGGAAGGTTTAAAATAATCAAAACACTCATCAATTTTAAGATTTAATCGGATTACGGCCAGGGAAAGCGCTCACGTGTGATTTGTGCGTTCAATGAGGTCATCTGATTTAGAAAGAGAGCTAAGTAGTCCTGTTACTGGATTACCTGGTGACTGTATAACTGCTGGGATATATTTGCTTCTATCTTCAGGGGTGGAATCAAAGGAGTAACTTTGGGTTCAACATCAACATTTTCTTTTTTATTTCAAAATTTTAGACTTTTTAAGACTTTCTAAGACCCTGTGGAAACCCTACAACACTTGTTACTTCACTACATTTTGAAAAACAATTTTTGTGAGCACTAGTATTACAATGTTGTCATATGTGCTGCCTGAGCAACGAAATCTTGTGCAAAATGAGGTCTTTTACATGAGTATATTTTTAATGCAGGACTTTTTCTTTTTACATTGTGTTGCTTTTTTAAAAACCTTTTTTTAAGGATCTGAATACTCCCTTCACCACTGTCTATTTCTCTGATGTCTCTTTCCGTCTTGTTTCTTACATTACGTTGCTCCATGCGGACACACGCCCATGTACCCTTCAATATCCGCCCACTGTCTTGCATTATGACAATTTGGGCCGGTATTCAGCCTGTATGTCCTTAAGTGCCACCATAAATCCCCATTATCCCCAATCCAATACATCGATGTCACTAAATGATCCATAGCTCTTTCATACAGTACAACTAATACAGTCTTCAAAGCTCTTGGCCTTTCATTCTTCTCAATTACCACTCCCCTTCCCGCACTCTCTTGCTCTCCGTCTCCTCTCCTCTCCCCGCTCTCTTTATCTAAATCCTCTTTCCGGATTTCTCTCCCCGTTTCGTCAGCCTTCCTTCCTTTTCCTCCTTTCTGTCCTGTTGCGCTCTCCAGTTGCCTCTTCTTTAAAACTGGACCCACTTTGCTTCAGCCTCTCCCCCCAGTCTGCGCTCCCACTCAGACAGAGCAAAGCCGCCCAGCTACTTCATCTGTGGTTTTCTTAATTCCCCTTCTGCTCTCTCTTTCTCTCTATCTTTGCAGCTTCCATCAGTCTTTCAATATCCTCGCAGCAGCTCTGTCTATTTTTAAGCACACTCACACAAACACACACTCCCGCTCATTCACTCACTCCCTCTCTGTTCTCTCTTTTTCCTTGCAGTCCCTCGCTGTCATTTCTTGTGTGTCAAGAAACACGCACGCACGCACGCACGCACACACACACACACGCACACACACACACACACACGCATGCATGCACGCACGACGCCACACACATCGCACGCCGCCAAACACACACACCCTACACACACACACACCACACACACACACACACCTCTCTTTGCTTTTGCTCTCTCTCTACGTCCTCTTTTAATGTCAGTGAAGCTGTCAGAGAAGCAGTGATGAGCAGCAGCGTAAGGGCTCATCTTTCCTAACACACACAAACACACCACACACAGACAGACCGACAACACACACACACAGACACACACACACACACACACACACACACACACAACACACACACACACACAGACAACACCACAACACACAACACACACCACAGACTACAACACAGTAACTACACAGCAATAAAAGTATAAGCTGTAATAATAGCACGCTGACCTGTAGTACTTTTCAGCTATCTAACCGAAGATGAGCACTGTGTGACAGTGTGTGCGTGTGCGTGGTTCCAACATGACTGATTGGAGTTCTGTGGTGTCAGGTCGACTGGGCGAGGCCTCAAACACATCATCATTCACATCGAGTTGATCTCCTTCAAATCGCTCTCTGTCTGTCTCTCCATTTCTCTCTGCTCTCCCTGCATTTTAAAGGGTTGTTTCACCCCATGGTTTAAACACATCACAAAACAGAACCAGTGTCCCTGTTGCTTTGGATGCGACCCTATACCCAGACAAGACCCTTGATTCAGCAGAACCCTGGATTATGTTCAATGAGTCAGTGTTTTTTACCATTCAATGCCAACATCCAGGGCAATTCAAACATTGTTTCTGGAAAGACATGCTGCAAAGAAATTTTAATAAAACTTTTCAACGTTGAGAGCACCACAAACAAAATTGCTTTCACCCCCATTATATTGAATCCTTGGCAGAGATCTCAAGAGACAGATAGCTCAAAACCTGGCCCAATAAAACCTAAATCTGCGTGGCTTGACACCCTTACAGGGAAAATACATCTTTTTGAGTTTCTTAAGTGAGCTGACCCTTTGAACAAAAAGCCAATCTCTCTAAAAAAGCAACAATCTCCAGGCTCCTCTTTCCCTCTGTCTCCTGTTTTTAGTTCAGCTGTAACAAAAAGAACAGATAATCCGTCCTCAGGCGGGCAGCTCTCCCATTCCTCCCTCTCTTTGTAGCTTCAGTCCATTCTTTCGATTCATTTCAATCCATAATTATAGCAAACACTAACACTGCCAAGGCATCAGGACACAAGACTGCCATTTTTCCATTACAAAGCCGTCTAGAGTGTCGCATTTTCCCATCAATAAATCATTATCATATTATATTATCATATTATAAGAGTGTAATCACTGTAGAAAAGGCTTTTGCAAATAAGCTCTACCAGTCTGAACACTGCAGTCTTACAGTTTACAGACTTACCGGCATCTGGAGAGCTTTGCAGACAGACAGAGGGCGCTGTTCTCCCAGTGCTAACAGGGCTGAAAGCCTAGAGAGTTTCTGTTGAAAGGCAGATGGTGGAAGGAGCAAAAGGGCGACAGAAGCAACACTTCCAACATGTTTGTTCCGCTTGGTAAAGCAAAACAGAAAACCTTTGACTGATGAAGCAACAAGCGGTAGTGGGGTTTATGGAATACAAGGTTGTAATTTAGAGAAACTGGTATCAATGCCAATAGCACTGGTGTGACTCAGAGGCTGCCAATCGGCTCCTTGATTTTTCCGTTTATCTGGAAGAAAAAAAGCTAGCTAATTTGTCCTTGCTGTGCACTCTCTGCCTCTCCATTTTTCTTCCCTGCTCATTTCTCCCATTTATATGTAACAAAAAAACAGTCAGTCTGACCTCATGGAAAGCTTTCTTTATCTCTGTTTCTGTGTTCAACCTCATCCCTTCATCCTCTCCTCTGCCCTGCCCTTTATTGGTGGATTCTGTCGTTATCCCCGGCTAGATCCGACCCACGCTCTCTGTGGTGTCTCTCCCAGTAGCAGATATGTTGTGGCTCAAAGGATGACACACAGACGCACGCACACACGCACGCACGCATGCACACACACACTCTAAATACAATAACATAAAAACGCATACACAGTTCCTGAATGCATGCATAGGCACAAATGTAAAGGATCAGGACATGAAGGAATGATGGGGAAGAAGGGCACAAACACAAACACACTCACAGCATGTTTCTGCACTAGAGCACACACAGGCAGCGTGCTCTCGCACTTGCGAACACACACACAGGTTTATGACACACAGAGAGACAGCAGGCAATGTGGCGAGGACACAATACACACACAGCATGATCACACACACACACATGCACACAAGCTACTTTCCCACACACTTAAAAAACTGACACACAAAAAGGTGCATACATTATGTATGTGGCAAAATCCATGCTTGTGTACAGACATACACACTTGCAAATCTCTGTATACACTGATTATTGCAGGATCACACAAACACTGTACTACTATTACTGTAAGCACACAGAGAAACACACACACGCACACACATGCACACACACGCACACGCACACACACACACACACACACACACACACACACAAGCACAAACCACATCCTCACATTCCTACGGAGTATCCTTGCAACTACACACTCACACGCTGTCCACACACATAACCACACCCATGCGCTACCTTACCACACACACACAGATCCAGCATGAGAACAAACCAGAGTAGACACATCCAACACACATTTTCTGACCCCACTTTAAAAATACACACACAAACACACTGAGCAGCCTCACACTCCCTGTGTGTCTAACCTTCCAGCTCCTGGTCTCCTCGGTACCAGCGCAGCCTGGCGGGGGGTTTGCTGCCTGTACTGGTGCAGGTCAGGGTGACTTTGCCCCCCTCCGGCACTGCATTCTCAAAGCCCAAGATCTGAGGTTCACCGGGCACACCTAGAGCGAGAGAGAGAGAGAGAGAGAGAGAGAGAGAGACAGAAAGAGTTAGACTTAGAGAGAGAAAACTTTCATGCTCCAGGGCTCACCTTGAGCCAGAAAAAATAAAAAAGAGAGGTCAATGGCTGAGCTAACAAGTACTGCATGTTTTTTGCAAAAGTTGCTGTGTACGGAATTGGAGGACAAAAATGAATACAAACAGCAAAATACATACATGATACAGCATTCTCAATATCACAGACAAGCTTGAATTTATTTGGTCAATTTTGAAACTGATGGAAACCAACTCAAAGAAAAACAATGATGGAAGCTTGCATTGATTTGCCCCAAAAATTGGTTCCGTCATTGCACAGCAGCCCAAATGACTGTAAAGTTTCTGTTCACCCAGATGCATCACACCTACTGTTTCTCCATCGGGGCACATGCACTAGAATGTTTTTATGTTTTGCTGTCAAGCAAACACTTAAAGGACCAGAGTGTAGGATTTAGGGGACCTACGTGCAGAAATGGAATACAGTATTCATAAGTATGTTGTTATTAGTGTATAATCACCTGAAACTAATAATCATTGTAAACTAGGGCGGTGCAACATGGCGGGCAGGTTGCACCACCATATTTCTACAGTAGCCTACATTCCCCACAGATAGCTCATTTTCTGCTCTCCGTTTGTTGTCATTCTCAAACTCTGTTCTCTTCAGGAAACAAAAAACAACAGCAGATTTTGAGCTAGAAAGCTACACGCTGAAAATTTCAGTTTTGAAGAAGATTTGGATGGTACAACAAGGCAGGTCTGCTTGGTTCTTTCAGGGAATGATTGTAAAGATTTACAAAATGTATGTTTAGGGCATTTCCTCTCTAACTGGGACATCTTGGGACTGATTTGTGGATATCTGATGTTACTGTATTGTGTGAATAATTAACTTCATTTCATATTGTACGGGCCGTTTTCTTTTAGGGGGTGCAAATGTTTCACCAAAGTAGTTCCTTCCCGTGACAATACAGTATAACAGAACCACCATCGCTGCGTCCAGCGCTTAGCGCCACCATAGATGATTGTGATTGGTTTAAAGGAGAACTATGCTGTTTTAGCTTACTTTACCGTAAGTGAACAGCTTCAGAGTCATTGGATTGATTTTTTTTTTTGTTGCTTGAAGCGCCTGTGAGTAGAAAAACCACCCTTTCAACTTTTGGCGTCAGGAAGTATGGCGTGGTATCAGGTCTCACAATGTAATAATTGCTTCACGGCACTGCACACATACGCCCATTCAGGATCGGGCTAACAAGATAGCGAGTTTTTTCACACTATCGTCAAGGCTGAGTCGGTAAAAAAGAAGCAGAAAGCTAGGAAAGCATTGTTGGAGGAACAGAGAAAGAGGAAACGGCAGACTGATCGCGGGAGGGGTCAGACACAAGTAAACATTGGAGCTGCCAAATATCTATGATGAAGATGTAGGGGGAGCTCTATAGAGAAACCTGTAGGTGGGGAGCTCTATAGAGAAACCTGTAGATGGGGAGCTCTAGAGAGAAACCTGTAGATGGGGAGCTCTATAAAGAAACCTACAAGCAAAAAGAGAGAAAACAGCTAAGAAATGGCCAAAAGTGCATAACGCCCATTTAAAAGAATTCAAATAACACAAAGTGTTATTTTCTCCTATCCCAGAATGTATGTGTGGTGTAGTTACACCTTACTCCACAGCACTGTGGAGATAGGCCTGGCAATGCAAGATTAACCAAACTTTAGCTCTAGCTTTTTCACGTTAGGCCACCGTAGGCTCTAGAAGCCGCTAAATCCTAAACACTGTCCCTTTAAGGCAGTGCAAACCATTACTGTTGTGTCCCAGATGGAAAGGCCGAAATAGCTTAATGTTGTTATAACATTACAAAACTATTTAGGGAGGAGGTCGGGCTGTGAGTTTCACACTATGGGTGCCGTTCCAACCCTGTTTTCTACCAAAAATCCACCACAATCCACCGCAATATTTCGCTAACTGTAACAAGCGGTTGCAATGGTTATTTAAAGGTACTGGAAAAAGATGTCGCCATGGCAACAGGGGCACCAGATCAAAAGATTAAGTTAAGTTTGACTTGTTAGACAATATAGCAACACATTGTCCACTCTCAAAATATTTCCGTTTTTATGTAACATGAACTAGGGATTGCTGTGGTACTAAAAACTGGTGATAACGGAAACACTACATTTTATAATAACATTGACAAATAATCAATATTCAACAGATCTTCATTTCTTGTCAATAGCAATCTCTTTACTGTAATAATATCAGTATCACACCCACACAGTCTGGCTGAACAATATGCCCTTTTATTGATGAAGTATTGAGATTGCTATACTGTATCTGATAGCACTATCAAATGATCAGGTTTTTGAAATTGTGAAACATTGCAAAATGTTATACATACATATTTCACTGGGGAATTCCAAAATAACACTCAGTAGACTAACACGCCACGGAAATTTCAGATCACATTTTTAGTTAGACTTGAAAACATGACAGAACCGTGAAAGAAAACAATAACATCCTTCATTAACTTAACATTCCAGCTGTGGCACACATTAAGTATTCCCACATGTGCCTATTTAGATGGACAATGAAATGCAATTGCATTGCAAATGCAATCCCAAGTGAAGGAGTTTAAATACCTTGGGATCTTGTTCGTGAGTGAGGGGACAGTGGAGCGTGAGATTGGTCGGAGAATCGGCGCAGCGGGTGCGGTATTGCATTCCATTTATTGCACCGTTGTGACAAAAAGAGAGCTGAGCCAGAAGGCAAAGCTCTCGATCTACCGGTCAGTTTTTGTTCCTACCCTCACCTATGGTCATGAAGGCTGGGTCATGACCGAAAGAACGAGATCCAGGGTACAAGCGGCTGAAAGGGTTCCTCAGGAGGGTGGCTGGCGTTCCTTAGAGATAGGGTGAGAAGCCAGTCATCCGAGAGGAGCTCGGAGTAGAGCCGCTGCTCCTTCGCGCCAAAAGGAGCCGTTGAGGTGGTTGGGCATCTGGTAAGGATGCCTCCTGGGGGCCTCCCTAGGGAGGTGTTCCAGGCACGTTCAGCTGGGAGGAGGCCTCGGGGAAGACCCAGGACAAGGTGGCGAGATTATATCTCCAACCTGGCCTGGGAACGCCTCGGGATCCCCCAGTCGGAGCTGGTTGATGTGGCTCGGGAAAGGGAAGTTTGGGGTCCCTTGCAAGAGCTGTTCCCCCCGCGACCCAATAACAGATAAGCGGACGAAGATGCATGCATGGATGGATGAAATGCAATTCATTAAATGGGAAAAATAATAATGCATTACCCCTTTCAAATCAGCTGCATAGGTTCTGTATTAACTTGGACAGCCTTGGCATTTCTGCAATCCAAGTCTGACTGTTTATTCTTAAAACTTAAGGTCAGTTTGAAATGTCAAGTAAAGTTGATTTAGCAGCGACTGTTATATACTACGCCCAAAATTCATTAGGTAAAAGCCAAGATGGGAGTTAGAAGGACTCAGTCAGACTAAATGTTTTTTAGGGAGAAATTGGTGTCTTGTGTGTAAGTTTGCAAGAAGAACTAAAAGAGACAGAGGGATGACAGCAGCCAAAGGTCAGATTCAAACTGGCTTTGGCCAAGTGAGCCACAAAGATGTCCTGAGCCAAACCAAAATTTGATGATGGATCTTCCTCTCCCAGAGGTGTGTTCCAGATTCCGGCACAGTCGGTTAAAATAAGAAACATTTTTTGCTTAATTTCTATTTTAACTTGGTGCACAAGTTGTTGTTGTTGTTGTGGTGGTGGTTGTTAACGCAGGAGAAGAAATCTACATATCCACTCTGCCAAATACTTCAGAATCCACTCTTCACCATTATGGTCCAAGGCAAGCGTGGTGAGATTGAAACTTTTCTTACCGTACGCCATCTGGAGCTGCTGTGGGCGGCACTTTTCTCCAAGTGTTGGCGGAGTTTACTGTTATATTTGAAATTAATGAACATTCGGTTTCCCAGCTACCGCATAGCTCCATCAATACAGAGAGATGGACAGAGAGAGAGAAAAGTAGCAAGAGCTAAAAGAGTAGGAGAAGAGAAAGTAAGCCAGAAACGTAGAGATGGAGAGAGGGGAGACAAAGTCATGAAGGGACAGAAACTGATATATTTTCATTACAATAGACAAGAGTTTGTCCCAATTTCTGAAATTTGTGACATTTTTCAGGCCAGAAAATTGGAGAATGTTCCAAACTGCTAAAAGTTTTTAGGGAGCGAGGAAATTACTGACAGACAGACAGACAGACAGACAGACAGACAGACAGACAGACAGACAGACAG
>NC_045744.1:28461070-28475609 GCF_008692095.1 Etheostoma spectabile
AGATAGATAGATAGATAGATAGATAGATAGATAGATAGATAGATAGATAGATAGGTGTCATGATTATTTTGTCCAACCCCTGGAGATAGACAACCAAACAGACCTACCAATATAAAATGCTCTGTCCTAACCAAGGTATAGATCAAAAAATAAAAATATGGTCAATTTTTAATGTAGCAGTATTTGATGTAGTGCACTGTGTGCGGAACCTCTCTGGCAGTAAAGTAGCATTGAATATTAATGAGGGAATAATACTGCACATATAGCATTGGCTGGAGAAGCCCTGTCGAGACCCTTTCCACTACAAGGAGAATGAAAGAGAATAAGGCCATTATGAATTATTCTCTGCTCAGGAGAGAGCGGAGAGGCATGCCACACATTTCACACTAACAGACACGCAAGAATTTAAAACTGACCATACTCAGCAGTTATGCACGTCTGTGTTTGTTTGTTTCTTTAAAAAAACCTGCACATGTCCAAAAAAAAAAGAATAAAACACACACACACACACACACACACACACACACATCAATGCCGCTGTGCTAAAACCTGTTGTCTTTGGCAGATTTTCCCACAGGGGTCCATGCGTTTTAGACATCTCACCATACATTTTTAATGATGTGGCTCCCTCTCAGGGGTCATGAAATATGTATTTAACGCAGAATACAGTGTCACAACCGTCAATTACAGCGAATAAAAAATGATTGAATCACAATTACTGCAAAATTTGAAGAAATACAGAGGAGTGACTCTCATGTTAATTTGAATTTAAAGAGCTAATGTTCGCCCTTGCTTCTGACACGCACATTGCCTCCCCCACCTACTTACCCATACACCAATGTCGCATTAACATTTTAGGCGGTCACGCTGTCCAGAGCAACACTATTTCATTATTTTCAATATACTTTACAGCACTGCCAAAACATTTGAGTGAATATCAACAAAATGATTTATTCAGGAATGCATTGACAGCTGTGGAATGACAAACCCCAAATTTAGGGAAGAACCATGTGTCCTTTCAGCTACAGAACAGCCGTGGTAAGCCACCCGCCCATCCCTGAATAGTTTTCATCCAAGAATTTGTTGGTAAATTATGTTGCATTAATTTAGAAAAAGCTGAGAGGAAAAAACAAATTCCCCAATGTTATGGAAAAGCTTACATCACAAATGAATTCTTTAAATCAGAAGCCATGCAAAATTAAGCAATGGAAGCCAATTTGTTGAATAAATGTGGATGTCTATGTTTATTGTGTTATGCACAATGAAAGACTCAATTTCATTGCACAGCAACTTAAAAGTTACATTGGATGCCCTGAAATATTGGCTGTAAATCTACCCACCACAACCTCCCAGGAATATCAGACCAGATGTCTCTTCCCATGTATACAGGAAGTCTCCACTGAGGTTTTTTGGCCATTAGTTGGTGCATTTCCGTATTGCCAAGCAATGTTTTGTTCTCATCTTCAAGTAAAACCACACCACGCCAAAGAACGGCCACAATGAGCTGACACTACGGAACAATAACAACTCGACAAATAAAAATCCATACTTGAAAGACTATGTGGGGGTCCAAAGCCGATTAGCCCAATATCCAATCATTAAACAGACACACTCACCAATGACAGATGACCACAATTTATTGCAGGCTGCAGGGGAGTGTCACACACACAGCCAATAACATCCATCTCAAAGAAGATGAGTGAAGCTGCTTTATCTCCACAGGATTTATAAGAGGTCATAACCTTATACAAAGGTTAATGCACAGTGTGAGCAAGGATCTGGATCAAACTGGATGAAGGCCTCACATGGAAGGCTATGAAGTCATGACATTATAGTTCACAAAAAAGGTCATTTTTCAGAAATTTCTTCAAATTTATTTTTCAGTTCATCCGCTTGCTTTTAAGGAAAACTCTATTTTACACATGAGATCATATTGTTCGTCATGAGGAGTCCATTATTGAACAAAAAGATGCGTTTTGGGCAATGTAGGATCCAGAGTTTTTGCAGTTTTACCCGTACTAGGGACGACAAGTCAGAATATCTCAGCCTTTGCTGCATTGATTGTAGACATTCTTTTCTAATCCGCCTTTCATTCATCCGTTGACTTTATGGAAAGGCAACACTGGAGTGCTGGAGTAGCAATACCATGCCTCATGCCAACAGGCAACCATTCGTAGAATGTCATACTTACAATGGGCATCCACTGGGTCAAACTTCATTCTGCTCTGAGAGACAGTCAACCATGTGGGGTAGGTCGGGCTAACACAGTGTTTCAAGGTGAATTTGAGCCACTTTTTGAATGAGTCTAAAAGTTAAACTACCCTGTCATTGGATGTGTGTAGTCTGATATTGACTGGTATAAAATGTAGAAATTGTTTTTAAAATTGTAAATAACATGACAATTTAGGAGAATATGAGAAAAGATGCCAAATTATTTAATTCCTCAATTTAGAGCTGTTGATTTCAGATTTGTCACAATCCCACAGGTTTGGGAGAGAAATGAAGATAGACTGTAGTCAAGCTGATTTGTACAGCCATCAATCAGTCTCAAAGAAGACTGAGTATGAACAGGAGGAAGGCAGGAATGGAATTTAGCACCGATTAGCTCAGTGAGAAAAAAAGAAAGAGAAATCTGAAGAAACCTTGGGGTGGGCCTCCAAGAGAGGGAACATGCTACAAGGACAGACAGGAGAAAGAAAGGTTAAAACCAATAGAGTAAAGGGAGTTTTAATAAAACTATAATGAAAAATGTGGCATCACTAAGGTTATCATATATATTAATATGCTAATATGCTCGACAGTTGGATACAACCAGTCCAGGGTTTATTTCAAGGTCTGGAAAAGTTGCCACCGCTGTTTTTGGCAACATTTAGATGACAGATTTCCCCCCCACATGCACAGTGTATGATAGTGTGAATATATACTGTGTGTGTGTGTGTGGTGTGGTGTGTGGTGTGTGTTGTGTGTGTGTGTTGTGTGTGTGTTGTGGTGTGGTTGTAATAGTGTGTAATAGTGTGTGAATATGTACTGTATGTGTGTGTGTGTGCGTGCGTATGCGTGTGTGTAATAGTGTGGGAATATGTAGTGTGTGTGTGTGTGTGTGTGTGTGCGTACATGCGTGTAATAGTGTGTGAATTGATTGTGTGTGTGGTGTGGTGGGTTTGGTGTGTGTGTGTGTGTGTGTGTGTGTGTGTGTGTGTGTGTGTGTGTGACCTACCTAGCACGGTGACTGTAGCCCGGGCGGTGCGGACCGGCATGGTGAAGATGGAACAAGTGTACTCGCCCTCGTCGGACAGCTGCACTTCAGCGATGGTTATGGAAAGCTCGGTGGGTGTGGAGCGGTGCAGCTGGATGCGGTTGTCTCTCAGCGCTGGAGGAAAAAGAGGAACCAGATATCAATCATTCATATGTGCATATATCATATATCATCTACTTAATGAATTATTTGAGGGGATTAAAGTTGCATAAGGTAGGCTTTTTCCTTCTTGATTTGTTCTATTTACTCACTCTAATTTGTAGGTCCATTTTTGCATTCTAACTTTAAATCTGAGTTTCTTAATATTGCAATGGGAATAGTTTTCTCATATTTGCCGTGTGAACTACTGGGGCATGTTCGGTTTTCTGGTTGAACGACATGTTTCCTTGGAACGGTGTGGAACAGTGTGCAACAGGCTTTAAGATTTGTTTACTCTCGTTTGGTGGGTGTGTCTCTCGTTTATTGGCCGTTTTACAGGTGATACCCAATCAGCAGAGACGTGTCTGTAACTTGTGGTAATAAAAAAGCTAAATGCTGTTCAACGCACCCCCCCTATCAGTTTAATATAACATGTTGCTACGTTTTGTCAGGGCTGAACATGGCAGTGGTTTCTTGTTCCAATAAAGAAGGAGAGAAAGACAATAGGAGGAAGAGGAGCCTGCAGAGGAAGAAGGGACAGAATGAAGGTAGAGTTAAGAGACGTGAAGGTGGGAGAATATAACATGAAACAGGGAGAAGGAAGAAGAAGGTATTTAAAGACGGAGAAAGGGAGGTGATGGAGATATGGGAAGAAAGAAGGCCATGGAGGATGGATTATAAAAAAATCAGGTGAAGTAGAGAGAAAGATGAGCTACAGGATGGGTGAAAAGCGGTGAGACAGTACGGAGGTAAAAGGGATTACATGATGGGAAGGTGTGGCAGAGGCAAAGGAGAAACATTTAGACAGAATAGCAAAGAGAAAGGATTGAAAGTGGGATGTGAAGAGGGAAAGGATGAAAAAGGGAAAAGACAGGAGGCACATGGGGAGGGAGAAATGTGGATAAAAGATGACAAAGAAAGGAGAAGAGAAAAAGTGGTGAAAATAGAAGGAAATAAAAAGGGGAAAAGAATGTGAAGAAAGTGAAAGAGGCAAATTGTGAAGGCATACGTTGCAGATAGTAGAGAAAGAAATGTTGACAAGAAAAGGAGATGCAGCGGAGAACAATAAGGAACGTGGGAAGAGAGTAGGAAAGCATGTAAGTAAAAGAGGGCGAGCAAGGTTTGGGAGGGCAGATTAAGTGGGGAAGAGGAAAGTAAGAAAGACGATGTGCAGAATTTAAATCACGAGAAAGGGAAAGATAAAATGGAGAGGAGGAGGGAGGGGGAGAGATGTTCAGAGAGAAAATGATGTAAGAGGGTGAGAGAAGAGGAGCAGAAGGAGTGATGAAGACGAGGTGAGAGAGGAAGTTTAAATAGCAGAGACGTGAGCGTGAAAGAAGACAAAGTGGGGAGTAAAGAGAGGGGACTCAAATTCAGAATGAGAAAAAGGGAGAAAGTGCAAGAGAGAGAGAGAGAGAGAGAGAGAGAGAGAAAAAAAAGAGACAAAATAAAACAGAGGAGGCATAAATAGCAAGGAGGATAAGGGAGAGACAGTGAGGAGTGGGTGGGGGAGGAGGGAGAGGGGGGAGGCAGGGGTGGGAACACAAGAGAGACATAAATGGCTTTGTCATCAATGAGAAATCCAGCCATGAAAGGGGGAGAGAGAGTGCAAGTGACCGAGATAGATGATGATGATGATGAAATGCTACGAAAGAACCTGCTTGTTTCCTGTGACCTCTGTGGTGTTTGTGCAGTGTGATTGCTGTCTGTCTCCTTGCCTTCCTATCCGTCTGTCCATCCAGACGTCTATCTCTCAGTCTTTCTGTCTCAAAAAAAAGGCTTTTCAGCTTTGTTCTCTGGGGCTATCTTGCAGAGTTTGCTCCCTCGCAAATGACAACTTAACGTAGAACGAGAAAGAAGATACCTGCAAAAACCTTCTGTGGTCAAGAAAAGTGAACAGTGCCATAGATTTGTTCCCACATTCAGAGTTTTGTTTGTTGTTTTAGGTTAATGTGGAACTATTTTTGTCTCGTGCCTCGTCTTAACTCTGAAACACATGGAATTGATGTTTGAGAAGACCTGGGGATATTGTCAGTTGTAGCAGAAGTAGACACAGCCATGGGGGAGGTATCTGAAGGCCTGCTGTGACACAAATGCATAAGGAATTAGAGCAGGTAAGCTGGTGTGTAACAAAGTATTGCTCCATTATTTGTCCACAGAAGCACTTCTCTTGGATCTCTCTTCATGGCAGTTTTGAACATATTCTAACTTAATAGGGAGGGAGCAGGTCAACAGTTAAGTCCTGATTTTAGTTCTGGGGTAGATGGTTTTGTAAACAACAATACAATCCTTTTCAGCACCTAAACACTTCTTGGGCGGTGCTAAGCGGCAGACGGAGCAACGGTGCCTCTGCAAAATAGCCTCGGGAAGGAACTTGTTGTGGTGGAAAATATGTAAGTTCAAAAGTAGTTTTAGTTGTGCAACAGAAAACTCAGATTGGACAGAGGTCTAGCTAGATATCTGGATTTCCCCTCTGGATTTACAGTAACTGCAGACAAAGTTGAGGGAAGGGAAAGAAAATATTCACGACTGCGCATGTGCAAAGGGATAAAACCAGTAGCAATTAGAGGGCTACGCCCATACTCATAGAATCTGGAGTTACAATACGTAACTATTGGACTTTGTACTGTGAAAAATTCCCAATAAAGGCTTCTAAACCAAGTATTACACAACCAGACATGTCTCAGCAGTAAAGTGACCGGAAGCTGGGGAGAAATTACCAGCATTGACCAAGATTACAGCTGTGTTGGCTTAGCATGTAGTTACTTAGATGTTAGCAGTATGTTAACGTTAGACTGTAGTGGGACAAAGCAACACAGTCAAAAAGGGCCGATAAAGGCTTCTGAACCTAACACTGCCCAACAAAACATGTTTCAGCAGTTATGCGTCCTGCAATTGGAGAGAATTTAAAAACATTGGCAGCCAAGATGACATTGTTTACTACCTTTAGTCATGTACCTAATTTAGTTAGCAGTTGACCTTAATATAATATGGCAGCAATTTGTACAGTCAAACACACAGGAGTAATGTGATCCGGAATTGGGGAGAAGTTAATGACACTGGCAGCCAAGGTGACATGTTTACTGCTGTTAGCATGTAGTTACATGGGACAATGTTAACAGTCCTGCCTACTTGGAGCAGATGACCAATCAGGCCGGATAAGAGTTGTGTAACACTTAGCCAAAAGCAGAAAAAAATTGTTGAAACCAGAGTGTTCAGAAACGTTGGAAATGTTTTAGCTCACAGGGATTTGTCTAAAATACGTTACCTCATTATGTGGCCACGCTTAACATGAAAGCCAACCGTTATAACATTGTAGATGTGACAGAAAACACAGAAAAGCATAATATGTGACCTTTAAGCTCAGAGGTCCCAAGTTTCAACGTAAAATGACATTTTTAAAAATGTCTGAGGTTTTGGAAGTTTGAGGTTTTGTTTCGTCTGCTCTTTTCACATTCCTAAACATAATGTTGAAATGTAGAAAAGAACCATTCACCATCTTTCAACAGAGAACAAGTTGACATTGATTTGTTTAGTCAGTCACCAAAGCAACTGTGTTTGCATGACGTAGAGTTGTTTAAAATGAGGTTGACTGTTTACTGTTAACCCAACAGCCAAGCCTCCCAGACAACTTCACGTGTACCAAACATGGATGTGTTATTAAACCTGGATACAGCTTTTGAGGCAAAGCCCCGTTTATTCCTGAGAGAGTCGCTCACTGGCACATGAAGCCAAAAAGTTGTTATTCTCCTTATAAAATTACCCAGATGATCAGAGCTAGTCACCTTGGCCAGCCGAGCTAGCTACTTCCGTTTTAGCGGTCCGGCTACTTAAATGTTGATTCAATTATTTAATCGTGCGGCTCTTCCAACTGTTATCAAACCCATTGGATCAAGTTCTGGTAGTGAAATGAGTCATTTCACTGGGGGGTTGTGACAATCAAAAAATGTACCCACGTATTAACAGAAGACTCTTTCGCCATGCTTTTGCAGGCCTCATAGTATCACGTGATGGACACAAAAGTTGTAATTCCAATGTTTGGTCCCCCTTCTTCGGGGCCTGGTACCAAACGGGAAAGGAACCAAGCTCAAAATCACCAACATCTTCTACTTGATGTGGAAGTGTGCTCTGTTGCACCTGTAACCACACCTAACATTGATGTCACAGTGTACTGACCACACCCAAGTCCACTGCCACATTACTGTGAAGATGAGAACCCACCACTGAGGGTCAGCAAAAAACAAGAGTTTCCACTTGTGTTAAGTAACTCATTATGTCATTTTATTCTGAAAATATTTGTGTTTTGTGTGGGAGACTGTACAGAATGTGTGTGTGAGTGTGTGTGATTTAATAGTGTGATTTTTTTTATCTTATTGTTCATTTCTCAGTATTGAACCACATCTGTCTGTTTGCCTCCTCATCTCTTTTTTGTCTCAATATTATCTTCCTGTCTCTCCATCTTCCCATCTGTCTTTTCACCTGTCTATCTCTATTGCACTCCCACGCACGCACTTACTCACAAGCATGCACGCACGCACACACACACACACACACCTCTGTTTCTGTTAGTGTCTTTCAGTTATTCTATCCAACACTACTTTATCATCACGCCTTATCACTAAGCAAGGTCACTACATTTGTCTTCATGAGCTACCCTTTCTGTGTGTGGGTGTGTGTCTGTAGGTGTGTGTGAGGCATACGGTTGGTCACTCACTCACTTACACACACACACACACACACACACACACACACACACACACACACACACACACACACACACACACAGAGAGACACACGCCCCCTGGACCCTGTGCTCAACCATCAGTCTCTTTAATTCTCTTCCCCTCTTCTCTCCTCCTTCTCCCCTCTTTCCCTCTGTGTTGCTCTTCTCCATCTCTCTCTCTTACATCTCACCCATTTCTAATCTTTTATGACTCCAGGCTTTTCTCTCCTTTTTTTGTTCTTTCTTTTTTCATTATAAACGACATATATTGCTTGAGAGTACAGGTGTGATGGATTTTCAAAAACGATATAATATCTAGTAACGGGGGTGAATCGATTGGGACGCCCCTGAAAATTGTACATGTGCCTTGTGCTGTTTAGCCTGTATTGTGAGCAACATAAATAGTCTGCCAATAGGTCACACTCTGCGGTTTGGCTTTTGTTTCTTCGCTGAAGGGATGTAATGAATTTCAGAGTATTGAGATAAACTGGACTAATAAAGATGTGTATGTGTGTGGTAACGCAAGTAGAGTTGCAAAGTGCTTTACATTTTCTCATAGAACTTTCTAGGTGACTTGTTTTGGAGTACTTTCCAGGCTTGGATGGACATGAAACTCTAGACATCTAAGTTAAGAGTTCACGTTTGTGTTCTAGTTTCCTCATAGCATTCCTCAGCAGAAACTTTAAATCCAGTAAGCTAGTTTCAACAGGCAAAACTAATAAAACTCTCCTCCTCCAAAACTTTGGAGCATTTTGGTAAGCAAATATTTCTGTTGCGTGTGCCAGTAGCTGTAAGATAAAGATAGAGAGTATGCATTTCTAGAACACGTTTAAAACATACAGCAGTTTAAATCCATCCACTTTCATATTCTAAGTCCATTTTGGATGAATTTGGCAAACATCGCATGGTGCTTTGTTCCTACTTGTAACAACAGCTCATTCTGAATTTGCTAAAGCCCTGGTTTGTATATCTGACTGTGTGTGTGTTCTCCAAGGTCATGGGGGCCACAGTGTTTGGAGCCATCTGCTAATCAGTCAGAAAATAAATATAAATAATTTAAGATTTTTAGAAACAGAGCATCTTACTGTGAAAGCCAAATTTCTGTTTATAGATGTTTAGCAGAACATTTTTGTGTTTTGAAAGCAGATTGAAAACACAGGTGCAACTCATTTATGATTGATAAAGTAAAAGATACGATGCAGCTGCACTTTTCTTCATCTGAACTTTGATTCCTAAACGGTGTATCCCAGCAGGATATAAATGCAGCATCTGCTTCACAAAGTTTGAGCCAAACATGGAACGCTAAACAGACTATAAAACTAGTCTTTGTACATAAAAACAAAGTCAATAACTAATAAATGCATAATTCCATGTACGTGTTATGGTAATAATCAGTAAAGGCAATTATATACATTCCCAGGTAGCTTTCATGCCTCAGAGATGCATGCTGCTAAAAGCTGGCAAAAGTAGGACCTCTCCAAGATCAGCTAGAAGCCTAAGAGGACAGCTAAGAGGAGAAAAGGAGAGCGTGACCGAGACGCCATTGGACAACTCGGACTGGCTTCAATTTGAAGCAAAATAAAAGTCAGTGCTGTGCTTGCTTTATGTTTGGCTGTGTTAGCAAAGTTGTTGACTGGCTAGTTTTTTTTATAATCTTAATGTAATCATAACAAATTCACACGTCCAGATGTCCATATTTCCGACAGAATTACACTCTGAATCGTTATACTATCAAAGGTTGTGCAGTGTTGCTTTAAGTTAGGAAGGAGAACCCTGTGTTCCTACATTGAGTAATGCTGAGGATACAAATAGGAATATAACATGAGAGAAGAAACACCTGCAAACAGCGTCTCCATCCACTTGGCAGTTCAGTGTGTGTACATGTGAACGAGAACGTGATGGGTTTCTAAGTGTTGTCAGGAGGACTTGAGCTGAGATGAGATGATGGAGCGGGGGTATGCGTTGATTACATATCTAGTATCTGCTTAACAGCGTACAACCGTTTTGTACATCCGTCTTAGAAAGAGTATTTGCTTGTCTCTGTTCCTGTGTATGTGTGTGTGTGTCTGTATCTGTGTGTGTGTGTGTGTGTTTGGCCAGACGTTGGTTCTTATCTGTTGCTCAATCTCGAGACTCGATACTCCCCAAAGGTCCAGCTGTTGATCTGGTCACAGCAGCTATTTTCGCCTACTCGTCTTCCTTCTCCCTCAATCTTTCTCATGCTCTTTCAACTTCAAACATTCCGGAAGAGGGAAACATTTCTCACAACACATACTGAGTGCACATACATATATTCCTTTTTCCATCTGCCTCCCACCTTCTTTCGCCTTTTCAACTAAGTTTCTTCTCTGCCGAGAACTCTCTCAATTTGAAATTTTCTTTATTGGCATGACAGGGGAGAACCCTGTGTTGTCGATGCAAAGTACATCAGTTACAGACCAATATTTTTTATATTTCTGTCTCAATCTACCTCCCAGCTTCTGAATCCCTTCATCTCCCCATCTCCCTTTGGCTAAACCTGAAACTGCATTCCACCTCTCCCTCTTGCTTCCATCTCCATCAATTTCCTTCCCATCCAACTGTCTATATCTTTTTCTACTGCTTTAATCTCTCCCTCTCTCTCTCATTTTGTTTTACATTTTAGGCATTTAGCATACACTCGAATCCAAAGAGACTGCCTCTCTCTCTCTTCCTCTCACACATGTCGCCTCCATCCTCCCATCTGTTTCTGAATATTCTCTCCAGCTCCCTAATTATGCGTCCTTTCCGACAGCTGATCTGGGTTCAGTGACCGCGGGCTTCCCTTGATCATACTGTTCCCCACTGATCTGAGAGCGCCAATTGATCCTGGATCAGTGCGCCAACTATGAAACGCTTGATAAACACACACCTCTGTCTGTTTTATCCACCTGCCCCTCCTTTCCTCCACCTCTTTGTCCCTCTAAACCCACTTGTCTCTCTTGCCCTACCTTCAGACAGAATTAAAGATCATCAGTCAGAGGCGGCAGCACAAATGTATGCAAAATCAATGGCAGGAGCGAGATGAACCAAACTTTGCCCAAGGTGGTGCAAATTGAAGCAAGAACGCATTAGTTCCAAATGAAACTTGAGAGAGAAATGTTCCCAACGGTGTATCAGCTTCCAGCAACAGGCCAATGAAATCCTGCCATGTAGTATTTACAGCAGAGAAAAATGTCCATTGGGGATTATTTGCTAGTAACACTGACCGATTACACATCCTAAGAGCTAGAATACCTGGAGAAGACACAGCTCGAGCTGGGCCAAAAAATTTGACAGAAAGCAAGACGGAGTAAAATGCATAATGCAGCATAGCTTATTTTCTCATCTCGCCTCACCTTTATAGTACAAAGAAGTCAAGGAAGCAATTATCATAATGGCTGTCACTATCAGCCTGCTGCTTCTTTCAGCTTTGGGTTGTCTGCATGCAATCGCACGAACTTTGCTTATCATTTTTAAGTCCCGGGTTCAGAATAATGCAGTGGTAAACCGATATATAGGTAAAGGTACTTTATTGTCACATACACATACATATGTGTATGCGATAATAATTAAAATACAAAATTCATTCTCTGCATTCAACCCATCCATCAAGGTAGTAGTGGGCTGCCATTTACAGCACCTGGGGACCAACTCCAGATCTGAGCCAGTGCCTTGATCAAGGGCACTGACTGGAGAACCACGTACCAACTGGCGAACCTCTGTCTGTGTGTGTGTGTGTGTGTGTGTGTGTGTGTGTGTATGTGTGTGTGTGTGTGTGTGTGTGTGTGTGTGTGTGTGTGTATGTGTGTGTGTGTTGTGTCTCTCTGTTCTTTCCTTAATCTGTATAGACTGTCTCATGTGGTTCTCATGTGGTTCATCCTTGCTTGTACAAGGAGCTAGTTTGAAGGTAAAGTTAAGACATTTAGTATTTACTAAGGCTAGTCCCCTCTAGTATTTATCCTAAGCTAAGCTAACCAGCTGTTGGCTGCACTTTGGCGTACAGACGTAAAAGTCATCTCATCTACTCCTTCTGTGGTAGCATGGGTTCAGCTAGTTACAGTAAGCAGTAGGCAACTAGCAAACTTTCCAATGAACAACAGATCCATGTTACAGATCCAAGACAAAACTGACAGATGGTAGGTCTGAGAGAAGTCGCAATTACCAAACCTGTCTGTTACTTCAGCACCACGGACAGCGCCATGGATTTATCAGTAGGCAGGCTACTGACATTCCAGAGCCGTGGTCGGGTGGTAGATTCTAACTAGCACAACCCTCAGTCAGATAAAGGATCAATGAGTCAGGCACACTAGACTAACATATTCAACTAAAAAAGCCCTCAGCCCCTGTACTGTCTCTGCAACTAGAGAGGGGGGTGCGGGGTTGTTAGGTTATTTTGAGGGGGTCATTATTAGGTCATTTTGCCAACAATGGGTGTGGCACCCCCGTCATATCACCCACTGGATTAATTGTAGAGGACCTAATGAAAAAATACACACCTGTTCTAATGATGTGCTGGCCAGCAGGTAAACATCAGATGTAAGAGTAGAGACCTACACATTTCTTATTTATTGAAAATTCTAATAAATCTGTGTTTTAGCACAATCTAAATGAGAGAATATTTGCCAAAATGTTGGTTAACTGAATTGAAAATGTAAAGATTGCATTGGAAACAGTTGTCTCCTTCCTCTAAGGAAGAAATCATATTGAGAGCCCTAACAATAAGACTAATCCAGTACAATGTCTTTACTGTTTCATGTCTGGTTTATCGATTCTCATTTTTATTTCTATGGGTGAGGGGAAAAAGGTCAATTCTTGTATCACTCAGGATGTTTTTCACACATTTACATCATTAACCTCAAAAGTAAATTGGATTTTTTACTTTGAATTCTTTGTACTCCTGTCTCTTTCTTCTCCTTGCACTTGTCTTCTAATACGCTTAATTATTTTAAGGACACCTGGAAAAATATAGAGTTCAGATACGATGATACAAAGAGGAAATGTAGATAAAGGGCCTTCTTTCAAGTGCTAGATTTCAAAAGTCGTTCCTGCAGTCTTTCAATCCTGTGATGTTTGTCGTCAATGCATTCTCCAGAGAGCCTTCCCAGACACCAAGAAAACGTTGACTGATGCGATTTGGATCAATAGTTTTTCAGAAAATGTCAGAAAAACATCTCACGCCCCGCATGTGGAGCACTGTCTCGCGCTGTATTGTGAGCAGTCATTGTCAGTTTGTCTCGTTCTCTGAGTGGAGAGCGGGGATCCAACCATCCATTTCAATATATATTTTTTTGTGCTAGGTAAACTTAAGGCTCCCTAACACTGTAAACTTTAGAAGTGCTTAGTGTGTTTTATAATAAAATGATTTACAACTTACAGTTAAAGTCGGCCTACTTAATATCCTCCCACTAGACGAGAGCTACCACAGTTTATAAATCATCAGAGAGCCATTACCTTGTTAAATTGTACTGAGGCAGATAGCCTGTCTGATGTCTGCTTATATGCTTTTATGGAAAGGAAGCAAACCACACATGACAAATAATTTAAAATTATAGCAGGACTGAAAGCTAATATAGAGAATTATTTTCTGGTGAGGAAATATGTCTGCAAAAAACTTCAAAGTCGTGTATAGTGTATAAGCACTGGATGTCTACTTTTATTGTCTGCACGCTATGTAAAGTAAGCCCACTGTGTAAACCACAGGTGTCTGGTTACATTCAATTTATGGAATGAACACAGTTATGAATTTATATGCCACCATGGACCTTGTACAAAACAGGAGATTAGGAGAGATAAGGAAAGTGTTGGTGCAGACACGGCTGCAAACGTGATGTAGTTTTAAAGGAGTTAAGGTGGGCAGATTTATCTTCTCTCCACGTGCAAAAACCTTATTTTGGTTTCTGAATCATGAAAAGAAGTTTCTGAGTGTGTTTTCCCAAAAGATGTTACTTTTTAATCAAACAACGCACAGAAACAAATATCTTCATTCATCCTTATTTGTCCAGCTGAAAGTTAATCGTTTGATAGCAAGAGAAAATACAGCATCCAATTTATGCTACTGTCACGTATTCACAATGGAGTCGTTTTATATGTATTTGCACCTACATCATGTTATGTGCATTTCAGAGTCTGTGCTCCTTTTCTGAAATCGTTCTAAAGTGTTTGACGTTGGTGTGAGCGTTTGACCTCACTTGTACAGCCCACCTCTGTCCTAGTGTTGTGGGCCTTGCCAAGATATATTTCAATTATGTAACATCAGGACAAACATTTTCATCACACAGAATACCAACTGAAAAACACATTAGAGACATATTAATCTTAACCATCCAGAGGGATGTAGCGTCACATTTATAATTATTAGTTAATAGCTGATTGGCTCATTAACGAATTAGCTAAAGGTCTCTAATAAATAGAAAATAATAAAA
>NC_045744.1:28475619-28484171 GCF_008692095.1 Etheostoma spectabile
ATAATTGGAAAAGGTTCTTTAACTCGCCAAAACATAAAATGCAGCACAAGAGCATGTAAGGTGTGAAACAAATGAGGGAAGAAGTGCAATACAATAGAATAGATTACAATGTTTAAGCATAACACATTTTTGTAGCAAAACTTCTCCTGAAACAAATTTCAAGCTTTTCTCTTTCTACTGCAGAGTAAACAGAATATATTTGTGTTTTGGACTGGTTGTTGGTTAAATTAAGGAATAATAAGACATCATGTTGTGCTCTGAAAAATTGTGTTGGATTGAATGTTATTGAAAAAACGACTACTTAGGAAAATAATCAGGGTTGCCAAAGGCACCTTAGAGCTTTTCCGAATAAAAAATGACAACCTTCCCATTTGGCTCATTTATCTCCTTTCCTGACATATTTACTCAGATTTTTCTATTCGTACCCAAATTATTTTCCTTGTTGTGCCAACTATTCTGGCAAGCTAACTTAGAGCGTGCAGTTCAACCATGATGTTAATTGGAACGTTAGCACATTCAAACATATTCTTGAAACTAACTGACTCACTCTGAAGCTGCTGAGACTTCTGAGAAGAAACTAGTATTAGATCAGAGCGCTAAGCTACAAGCCAAATATGTTAATGTAATGTCTCTGTTTGTTTCCTTTTCACCAATCACCCCAATGTCCATCTCTTTGTCTTTCTGTCTCTCTCTCTCTCTCTCTCTGCAGTAATCTCGGTAATGTAGGAACCCATCTTTTTTCATGCTTTCCTTGCTGTCTAATCTCTTCCATTAGGAGCACTGGATCTTTATTTCTCCCCTCATCCATCCAACCATCCACTCCCGCACACTCCCTCCAGGGTATGTGTGGCTCCTTTAAAGGGTCTTAAAAATAAATTATCCAGGATTAAAGCCTTAAAACGCATTAAAATATCCCATATTGGCTACAGTTATCAGATCATTTGTTTTTGCCATGGAATGACAGGTTTCTTTGCTCTAAAATGTTCACGCTCAGATTAATACCGGACAGGATTAGCTGTAAAATGTGTTTTTTTTATCATTGTATCTCCTTTAATAAACACAACTGGGCTTTGTGTCCCTTAACAATTAATTTCCTGTGTTGGTTTATCTTCATCCAGACAGTTATAGATGCAGAACTCTCATTAGCTCTGCTCCACTGGAACCAGGCAGGTTTTCTCAGTTACTCAGTTTACTGTTTTTTTGTTTTTTTAAACTGAGTCTTTCTAAAAATGTGCCCGCACTGTGTTCTCTCCTCCTCTGCCTCTCAGTCTCTCTGTACTGCATCTCATCTGTGCAAATCAGGGTCAAATTAAACTGATATCAATGGCTTGATATGCATTCCTTGCCTGAATAATGATAGTCAGCTTGAGCTTTCTCCACCACGGAGAATTGGATCGAATCGATGTGACCCTGTGATTATGCCAGCAACGTCAACATTTCATGTAGCACACCTTTTGGCTTTGATTTGTCATCGTTTCTCTAAGTATCTGTGAAGAAGAACTTGTTTATAAATTAAATTCAAGGTCTATTTCCCCTGTCTCTTTCCCTGTATCCCCACTGCATCATTTTACATTCTCACATCTCCTCTCTCTATAATGTAATATCTATGACTCTGTCTTCATACTCTCTGTCCAAGTAGTCAGGATCACCAGAAGTACATTTCCAGGATATTTGTCCCTCACCTTCCGCTCTCTGTTGTCTAACTCCGTTTGTTTTAGGAAACAACAGACTTCAAGCTAGCGAGCTACAAGTTGAAAATGTCAAGTTTTTAAGAAAATTTGGATGGTGCAAACAGGCGGGCCTGCTTGGTTCTTTCGGGGCATGATTGCAAAGATTTACAAAGAATATGTTTACAGCATTTCCTCTCTAACTGGGAAATTTTGGGATTGCCGTGGACAAACAGAGATACACCGGTAAGAGCTAATGAGGTTCAACCATGTATCCTGCTAATTTAAATAGCTCATGTTACTGTATTGTGTGAATAGTTAACTTTATTTAATAGTGGATGAGGCGTTTTCTTTAGCGGAGTGTGAATGTTCCACCAAAACAAGTTCTTCCTGAGACTACTTAGAGCCACTGTTTCTACGACCGGAGCGTAGTGTCACAAGACAATTGTGATTGGTTTAAAGAAATGTCAACAACCCAGAATGTTTTTTTCCTCTACCCCAGAATGCATCTGTGTTGTATCCGGACCTTACTGCACAGCTCTGTGGAAATGGTTCTGGCAATGCAGGACAACATTTAAAGTAATGAGTAAGGAAGAGTATCCGTGCTTCTGTCTATCCTTGCTGTCTCTCTGGCCTCTGAATTTGCCATCTCTGATCAGTAGTAGAGTCTCTGCATGGCAGTGTGGACAACATCACTGTGACCACAGGAGTTGTCACTCATAATTTTCTTATTCTTCTATCTCCCATCAAGCTGTTTGTCCATCCTTCTCTCTCTGCCGCTCCCTCCGCCCATCCATTTCTTTGCACAAAAAACTCTCCAAAGCCCAGTGCATGCTGTGCAGTGTTGGATTGTGGGGGTGAGGAGGCCTAATTTATCTCCTTTTCTTCTTCTCTGCTCTTCAATCAACTCTCTTATTTCTTTCCCTTTTCATTCCTGTTCTAGTTATATTCTCTTACTCTCAACCCTCCATCCCTCGCTGTCTCAGCTCTGAAGCAAACTGTCTGCGCTCTGCTGTTCGGCCAGTGCATAGATCTGCTGCTCCATCTCCATCTATCATTTTCAAAATGAAGCATTGAGGAATGTCACTCTTTTCCCGTCTATCCTGCCTCCCTTATTACATCCCGCCATCCTTTTATTATACTTAATCTGTCTGTCCTTCCTTCATCTTTCCCTTCTTGGCTGGACAATTACAGTGAAGTGCATATGTTTTGCACGATCATGTGTGGCAGATTGGTAATCTTGTCAACCATGTCAACCCAAAGGAGCAAAATGTTTGTTAGTTTTTTGAATTACTGTCTATGGCAGGTAAACAAATTCTATTAAAAAAGCGTTGGGAACTGTTCTATAATAATCCCAATGATATTTCTGTGACTTTGACGTATCTTAAGTCCTGCCAACAGCCAACTTTGTTTTTTTAACCATGACCATGGTCTTTCCCATTGCTTAAACCAGCATTAATCAATCTTTTCTTATGAATATATCAGTAATGTGAAAAGAGTCAAATCCACAGAGAATTATTTCCGAACTCTGCACTTCCCCTCAGTTAGAGAAAACCATTTCAACAAGCAGCTATTTTAAGCCAAACTGTGATAAACCTACTGTACACTACAGTACCTGCTCAGCACCATACGGCAGACAGACATAGTTAGCGACCAGCTGGTGAACATAGAGTGAAGCAATTAGCAGCTGAAGATTCAGATTGTTGCCCTAAGGAGTTGTTGGAGACCAAAATGTAGCTGAAAGGAGGGTGAATATTGGACTTAAATTTGTCAGTTGGAATGGCAAATGGTGTTCCTGGGTGTGCAAAACAGAAATGTTTGCCGACATGTTTACCAAAATTGTCTAAGGTGTTAAAATGTCAGTTTTATGGCTAGAAAGAGAGTTCCTTGTCTTTAAAGTTTGACCGTGCACATTCCCCAATCTTAACTTTAAGTATTTGTTGTGCCAGACAACCAAAAGCTAGTCTATATCAACGGCGATTCATTATCGGGATTGACTATGATAAACGGCTCCTCAGATCTTTGCAGGGTAAAGGGTGGAGGGTGGGGGGGTCTCGACCAACTGCCTCTTTGCTTGTTTGAAAGCCAATATGTCTCTCTCTCTTGGGCGGGCCAAATTCTCTGGGCGGGCAAAGCAGAGAAAGGGGAGGTAACCTTGCCCCTTATGACCTCATAAGGAGCAAGATTCCAGATCAGCCCATCTGAGCTTTCATTTTCTCAAAGACAGAGCAGGATACCCAGGGCTCGGTTTACATCTATCACCATTTCTAGGCACTGGAGGACCATAGTCAGGCACAGGAAGTCATAATAATGTTAAAAAAAACTCATGAAGCAAAATTTCCATGCCATGGGACCTGTGGTAGATCAGAAATTAGTCATATTCTGCCAAAGGACTCTTCCTTCATTTTCTCCATCTGCTTCTCTTCCCCTAACAATGTTTGCCTTCTATTATAACAACTCTCCCTCCCTCCCTCCCTCCCTCATCATCAATTTTCATCTTTCCTACTGTACACAACTTGATCCTTTCTATCTCCTCTCTCTTCCGACAAGATCTTCTCTCCTTTCTCTCTCCATCTGCTGCACTTCGAAGAGAAAACATAGGCAAAGGGTTGAATTCTGAGCTCCCATCATCTTCCTCTTGCCTCTGTCTCTCAACTATCTGCTTTACTACAATACAGCATCTGCTGTGCATCTTGGTCCACTGCAGCAGAGAGTTTCTGCTCCCTCCTCCTCCTCCTATTTTCTCCCATTCTCTTTCCTCCACTTCCTCTTCTCAATTTCCTCCAAAGTATAGGTCAGCCTTTAAGTGTTCTATCATTGCAGTAAAGAGACTCACTTTCTATCTCTTTACGGTGGCTGAAGTTCCATCTGGAGTAGAGACTTGTTGATCTCTCCATTTGTTCTTCCCACCTCCCTCTCTCGTTCTGTCTCGCCTCTCTGTTCTCCAAATTGTCTGTTGTGAAAATGTTGGCTCTTTGCAATGATATCCATCTCGGCTTGTGTCCATCTACAGTATCGCCATTGTTATCTTCATCCCTGTATCACTTCACTTCTGCTGTTATGTGTTGCACAACGGAGTCCCTCTGTCTCTCCCAATGCCCTTGTCTCTAGTTCTCCAACTCATCCCACCCCTCCTTCCTTCCATCTGTACCACTCTCCTCCTTTTACTCCCGAGCACCAAGTCAGTTGTGTGATGTTGGACCATTGGAAAGAGACACTAGAAAAAAGCTTAAGATTTGAGCTTGTCAGGATTTAAGTTTTCTTTAAAATTATTTGATTTTGACTTTTGGGGCGTCATGTCACATTAAAAAAAGGGAACGTTGTTTTATTGCTATCGTAGCCTATTACTGCCCATGTCTTTGTATTCAAACTGGCTGCTGTGCATGCACCTTTTCAGTGACAATGTTTTGAACCACAGGTATCAGCCAACACAGTCAAAAGCAATCATTAGCACCAAAGCACCATATTTATAATGTCAGTCCTGTCCCCAGCACAAGCCGTACTTTTCACGTTATTTTTTACTTTTTAAAATACAGGGTCTGTCGTGTGATGTTGGAACATTGAACCAAAAATTTGGAACCCTCTCGTTTCAAAATATCATTAAACACCGGTCTGGCTTGCCCAGCAGTTACACGCTCAAATTGCACAAAAAGGAATTAATGAGTTGGTTTATCTTTAAAAGTATCTGCTTGAATTGGACACATTGACGCACTTGTGGACATCAGACTCTGAGGTTTGTTTTCTTTCTCCGTTGCATTCAATATAATATGTTGCTTTCTTTCTCAGTTCCCTGATGTCTTTGTTTGGGACTTTTTCTCTGGAACAAAGATTTTGGCTCAGGTTGTACAATGTAGTTATTAGTGTCTTGTTCAGTGAAGATGAAATATAAAATATCTTTGTTTCAACCCTGTCTCCTAAAAATGACATTCACATGGAATGGATGTGCATTAGCAAATGTGTTTTAGTCGTATTTGAATGTAATTTTGACACTGTGATTGTGTCTCTGGTCTCCTCCATCCCTCCCTCCCTCTCTCTCACCTCTCTTCTCTCCAAAGTACAGGGTCTGCTGTGCAGTGTTGGACCATTGCAGTGAGGAGTTATCACTCTCGGGCACCCGGCAGGTCAGTGTCACTGTCCCTCCCACGGACACCGTCTCGTCTGAGGTCACTGGCTGCAAGGGGTCGTCGTCTAGGTAACGGAGGAGAGGGGGGGGAGAAAAACGTCATTAGACAGAGTGATAGAGAGGCAATGGAGACAAGTCAGAGAGTGCACTGCACCTATATGAAAATGCAAACAAAAATAGTAGCGCACACCAACACACAAATCAGATAAACCCACAAAATGCATTATTTGCCTCGCTTTCTCTGTTTCTCTCTATCTCCCCCCGCCCATCTCATTCTCCACTTGTCAGATTATCTATATATCTCTATCTGTCTTTCTGGAAGCAAAGAGTCAATGCACACACACACACACAGAACACACACACACATCACACACACAACACACAGAGACACACACACACAGAGACACACACACAGATATACTGTCAGAGGGACAGAAAAGCAGACAAATGGCTATCTGGCTGTGTGTCTACGAGGCCAATGTAAGAGCGATGAGTCAGTAGCAGCTCTGGCACCAAGAGACTGCAGGACCTGAGGGAGTAGCAAAGATGAAGAGACCACGACAGACAGTAGCTCTCGATAGGTCAAAGCAACAACAAGAGCTCTGGCTCATGCCTCGAATGGATTTGTGACCCTCTTCTGTCAATATCTGTGTCACTTTTTAACAGCATGCGTATGTATCTGCTGGAACAGAACAAGCTCAAACGGGACGGGCATTATGGAAATGAGCAGGTCAGAGGGACAGAGACAGAGAATACAAATGACCTAGCATAATAAAGGGATTCTAAAGGCTAGAGTTGGAACTGAAACGCCACAAAAACACTGAACTGGGTGTGTAACAGTATTCAAATTGGCTCAAATTATGGTATTTAACAGCACTCCCTTGATAACGGGTGATTGGGCAGGCTAATGCTGCTCTTCGCTGATGCTGAATCAGTGATGGTGGCAGACGATTACGTGAATCAGAATAAGAGGTATTAAAATACGCAGCCCCTCGTTATTGTCAGTAATGCCGAGCCTGGCCACTGCAGCGCTTTTTACCGTGTTAAGTTACTCCCGCTTTGAGTGCACTCAGCCATGCTTTGCGCTCCCCTCCCTTCCTGCTGACTTCAAAACGTGCCAGTGCTTGCTCAACCTAATCCCATGCAAAACAAAAATATGGCATTATTGACAACAAGGCCAAGCCAACGGAGGGAACATCTCCTAAGAAAATATGCCCCAAAGCGGTCTCCTCACCCTTGAAAATATGGCGTGTATAAATAGCTTAATTGGAACCAAATTGTCAAGCGGGAGACAGGTTTATATTCGGTGTGGAGCGTTATCACATCCTTGCACCGGCGGTGGAATCTTTTTTTTTCTGCAGGAAGAACATCTGCTTAAGTGCGCTTCAGCGGAACTCCCATCAAGACATGGAAGACGGGGGGGGACACAAGAAGAGAGGATGCAGAAGAGGAGGCGAGCAAACTAACTGCATGTTGTATCAAAAACACACATTTGCCGAACATGAGCTCAGAACTAGTACTTTGGGTATCTTTCTTTGAAATGTTAAAGCTGGATGGCCAGATCTGCATCTCAGAAAAACACAAGTTATTAGAATAGAAAAAAAGAGAAAACCTTAGGTCTGCCTCTGGGCTAAGAGGATTCCGGGTCTTAAAGGTACAGCTGCCGTTTGCCTGTAGGATTCAAAAGGCACTCAGAGGCTTCCTGAGCGCACCGTGTCAGAATAGGTTGCTCCCCCGCTCTCTGTGGTGTTTTACTGCAGCACTGACCTTGTGGTCAGTTTATCTAAGCACCGGGATCGCTGAGGGCTGAATGTGTGGTCAAGTGCAGTGTGGATTAGTGTCTCCTTTAATAGCGTCTTGGGCTAATTCTTGCGGCTGATCGCAAGAGCTCCTCTCCTTGGCATGAACACTTTGGGTAAATTGGCTGTCCCAGTGCATCACTCATCAAGCCAACCGCACTGAGCTGCAACAGGTTAGCCAAACCTGAGTCTTATCCGTGGCCGCTGCAGAAAGATGGCCTTTCTGACCAAACACAGCCTGTTTTTAAGGCTCAGAGAGACATTTGTGCTGGTACAATTCCAGTTGGCTCTTGAGGAGATATCTGTTTTACATAATAGGGCTGGTCACTTATGGAAAAAAACAATCATAATCCCGATTATTTTGGTCAATTTTGAAAACTTTTTTGAAAACGATTATTTAACACTTTTACTCATTGTCTTTTAGAGAGATGTTGCTATTATGAAAGTGAAAAAACATTGCGTAAAACAGTTACACTAATTGGAACAGTGAAATACCTTTAAACTGGGAAATTTCCCTTCATACTTCTCCTGTGTCAACTAGTGTGTCAAATGTTTGAACAATGATCAAAAAGCACTATGCATTTTAAAGCTCCACTAATGCATACCAAGCACTTGATGATGTACAGTATATGTGCATGGCAGCCAGCGTGTTATAGTAGGCCTGTTGTTTAAACATAATCACAGACACATTTGGTTTAATTTAATTGGAGTTCAGGGTCCAGTTAAAATTTGATTACATCATGATAAAGTGATAAATTTTAAAGCACCATAATGAATGGCCATAAGCATTCATTATATGGGCAGAAGAATGGGGGGGTGTTAGCAGCAGTGGGCACTATATTGATATTATATCGATATCGAGATATGACTCTAGATATTGTCTTAGATTTTGGATATGGGAATATCGTAAGATGAAGTATGTGTTGTCTTTTCCTGGTTTTAAAGGCTGCATTACAGTAAAGT
>NC_045744.1:28484181-28486737 GCF_008692095.1 Etheostoma spectabile
TCTGAACTTACCAGACTGTTGTAACTATTCTATTATTTGCCTTTACACACTTAGTTATGTATCCACATTACTGATTATTATTTATCAAAAATCTCATTCTCTAAATATTTTGTGAAAGCACCAATAGTCAACACTACCAATATCATGGCGGTATCGATATTGAGGCAGTTGGTCAACAATATTGTGATATTTTATTTACTCCATTTCGCCCAGCACTAGCCAGAGCCAGAGAGATTAGGCCAAACCAAATGAAAACAAAAGGTTTCTGCGGTTGACAAGTTGAATGCCACATCTGAACTGTCCTAATGGCACACCTAACCCATCCACCAGTCCAAACTGGTTCACACAAACACTACAGAGGCCCTCGCCAGCTGCATGTGGCCCCTTTATGCCTCAGATACAGCTGTTCTTCCTACCTTTAAAGCTACTTGATAGCAAAGTTAAGGGGTGGGTGGGATGAAGTTCAGCCAGAGTTTAAACAGTTAAGTCGGCTAAACACCCGAGCTGCAAAAATGAAAAAAAGAGGAGACCTATCTATCCTTAGCAGACGTTAAGTTAAACACTGTGGCTTGTGCTTCCTTCTTCTCGCCTCGCATCCCTTCACATCCCTACCCCCCCCCCCCCCCCCAAGCTGTAAGCCTGTGGAAGACACGGGTATTTAAAGCAACACAATTTACACTTTCCCTAGTCGGCAACAAGGTGAGAGAACGAAGAGATAGAAGGCTGACTGGGATATCACATCAAGGGAGGGGGAGCGGAGGAGAGAGAGGAGATAGATGGATATGGGTAGTAGATGAGGGTGGGTGTTAAAATGTGTGTGTGTGTGTGTGTGTGTGTGTGTGTGTGTGTGTGTGTGTGTGTGTGTGTGGTGTGTGTGTGGTGTAAGAAAAAAAAGGAGGGAGAGGAGCCCAGTGTGAAAACAAGAAGGAAGAAGCTCGAGGGCCCTCAAATGATGAAAAAAGATGGAAAAAAACTTTTGAAATACCCTTTCTTGTTTTTTAAATAGGCTCATTGGCTTCTTCTCTAAGAGATAGATGAGACAATCAATATCTATCTAATGTCTATGCTTTGCATGCAGAGCTGAAGTCAGGGCATGTTAAAGATTTTTTTTGTAGCATTTTTAGGCCTTTAATTGACATGACAACTGAAGATCTGAAAGGGGAGAGAGAGAGCGTGGGGGGGGGGGGGGGGGGGGGAATGACATGCAGCAAAGGGCCACAGGTCAGAGTCGAGGAGTGAATTTCTATATATGGGTGCCTGCTCTACCAACTGAGCTCCCCGGGAACCCACAGTCAAGGCACGTTTAACGTAGCAAAATTTTGGCAACAATTAACTATCACAAAGCAAACTAACAAACGCATTTGTTTGTTAACAGACTTGAAATATGTGAACATAACCATTTGTAGCTTTAGACGGGATATAAATAATAAAACTAGAGGTTCATCCGAGACTTCAAATTATATCCAGTTATTATGGTTTTGTTTCATTGTTTCAGGTCGAGTCTACCTCAAGTCTACGGTGGCACATTTGCCAGTGATGGTGTTCTCACTCTATTTGTAACTGTTCAGGTCCCCCACATATAATCTACATATCTGTGGGCTGTAGGATATTGTGGTGGGCCACAGTTTTCAAATGTTTCATCAAATAATCAAGAAAATAAACGCAATGGTGTCCTTTCTGTTTTACAGACTATTCTTGGATACTGGTAGTCTGTGGGGAAAGTCTGTTTAAGGCGGCAGGGGATTTTAATCTTTCGCAATACCGTGGTTTCCTACTGAGGTAAATTGGCAGCAAAGCTGACTGGCAACTGCCTATCCAGCTCTCTCCATCCCTTCATGGAACAACCAGGACTTCTGTCATTACAGCGAGGTTGTCAGGTTTGGAAAAATCATGTTCGACCAAAATCAGGTGTCGCATCAAGCTTTACACACGTACTGGGTTAATAAATAAACTCCTCCTTTAACCAAATCAATTTTACATTTCTGTTCATGTATCAGTTAAAGATACATTGTGTAAATAGCCTCCCTCCGCCTCCCTTCATTTAGCTAAGCTAGGCTAACCAAGTCCCAAACAAAAGATTGACACACAGACATGAGATTGATATCAATCTTCTTATCTCACTCTCGGGAAGAGAATAACACAAAAAAATTAACTATCCCTTCAATTTAAAAAAAAAAAAGTTTCCTTCACTCGCTTAAAAGAACTTTGGCCATCTCCATGTTCACCATCTCTTCCTTCCTCCTCCATCTGTCTCCCTCTATCATTTCCCCCCGCCTACTCTCCATCTGGCCCAATGTCCTCCTTGGTTTCATCTCGTCCTCCCTCACCTCTTTACCCTTCTGTTGAGCCTCCTCCTCCTTCTCCTCCTCCTCCTCCTCTCCCAGTCCCGATAATCTCATTTACTTCTCGGCATCCTTAATTCCCTCGTTCCCTCCGTTTTTTGTTCTCTAAGGGAAGCTTGACAGTGTTGCTGCTTATGAGCACGGGCTAATTAACTTTATTTACTGTAATACAAGTGTGTGTGTGTGTGTGTGTGTGTGTGTGTGTGTGTGTGTG
>NC_045744.1:28486747-28487820 GCF_008692095.1 Etheostoma spectabile
TGTGTGTGTGTGTGTGTGTGTGTGTGTGTGTGTGTGTGTGTCAACACTACTTACCCCATGTGTGCACATAAGGGTGTAGGTGTACAGCACTTGCTTTGCAAGGAGGTAATTATGAATGAGGGAACACATCTCCTCACACAAATGAATGTGTGAGTCTAAAGAGAGCTTACTATTGATGTTTGTGCGTGTTTGTGTGTCCGCACTCAAGTGCAGTCGTATTTGTTTTGCAGGGAGGAATTTATCTGTTTGTGCACAAGTGTGTGAGAGAAATTATCTGTATGATTTATGAGATTGTTTTTTATCTGCATGTGGTTGAGGCTGTGCGCATGTGTGTGCGGGTGTGTGCGTGTGTGCATCCATATTGTATTGCAGCTGCACAGAGAGCAGTGCTGTGGTGTGTGACAGACAGACAGAGCCATGTGTCATGGTGCTGGGGATGCTGTCCACATTTGATGGGAAATTCAGCAAACAGTGTGCTTTTTGATATGTCATGGTATGATACAGGCCATTAAACACACACACACACACAGAGGCATCCACTGGCACACACTGCAAGCATGCTGACACGCCCCCACCACCCTGGATTGTACACGCGCACACACACCCACACACACACACATACACAGTCACAGAACATACAAACAGGAAGAAATACACGTCTATCAGGCACAAACAACTAAGCTTACAGAAAGACATAAATACGTAAAAATACACTTAAAAATACATTAGTTACAGTTGGACACAAAGAGGCAAACATACAAACACATGCACACAAAGCGCACAGGGGACACATTCAAGAAGACACACACACACAAACACACACACAGAGAAACCTCCCCCACATCATCCATCTCTGCCCAGCTGTCTCCTGCCCAACTCTACCCTCTACAAGCTCCCCACTCTTTTCTTCTTTTTTTTGTATCCTTCTCTCCATTCCACACCCCCCTTGTATTTTATTCCTGGTGTGAGTCAAAAGATGCAAATCCAACCCAGATATTTGATAATTTGCCTAGTGAATGAAAAACAATACAAATGCAATGTGTGAAACAAGTCTTTTTTTCAAGTAACAGCCC
>NC_045744.1:28487830-28489412 GCF_008692095.1 Etheostoma spectabile
CCCCCCCCCGTTAATTGTGAGTCAAACACTTCTCCGGCTTGTGAAGTGCGGAGCGTGTGTAGCAAAACGCTTTTTTTTCCACCTGATTTTCGCGGCTTCGCAGCTTTTAATAGAGGAACAGTTGTTGCAACTCTCATTTGGTTGTCCTGTCGATGTCATCTGGGGGGCAGTGAACAAATTACTTATAATCTTTGAAGGTGTGGGTGGGTGGGGAAGTGAAGGGGGGTGGGGGAGTGGGATTGGCCTGTGTGTTTTGGATTTAAGCACCCCTGCCTGCCGTCTTAGCACAAACAAACTCCTTAGCCTTTCCTCTAGCCCGCCTTTTTTTCTCAAGGCTAAGGGATTGTGGAAGCCCAAAACAGCCCCCACCCGTCTCCCATCAACCCCCTCCAACCACCTCCAGCAGCACCAACCCTGCCACCCCACCCTTCCTCTGCTGCCTGTCAAACATAGTTAGCTCAGAGCTCAGACGATCCCCCACCACTTCTTCGTCTTCATCCTCCACCAGCTAAAACCCCTCCCTGCACACACACACACACACAAACACACACACGCACGCACGCACGTACTCACACTCACACACACACAAACACACACACACATCACTCCCATCATAGCCCAGCAGTGTCTACAGCAGCAGTGAGGCGCCAAGCCGGCCGCCCCACCCTGCCACTGGAACAGCACTATGAGAAAGAAAAGAAAGTGCGGGCTAAGAGAGGGAGGGGGGAGGGAGAGGGGTTCAGCTTGCAGAAAAGGGCAGCAGCATCACTGCTGACAAAAGAAAAAAGAATAATGATTTGCCAGTAAGAGAAAGACAGAGAGAGTAGGGGCGATGAGAGAGAGAGAGAGAGGTGGAGAAAAGCACAAGGGAAAACAGGGAGAATGAGAAGGAAAGAGAGAGTGAGGTGAGCGAAGGACATGGCAGAAATAAGCATATATAGATAGATGAGACCGATGAGGAAAGATGACAGGGTGACTTAGAAAAGGGGGCAAAAAGACTGAAAGAGCATAAAAAAACAATGAGAGCAAGATGGAGGGAAGTCGAGCAGAGTGGAAAGACAGAAAGTCAAAAAGGAGACAGAGGGATGGAAAGATAAAAAACAGAATAAGGGATGTGGAAGTGGGTTAGAGAGAAAGAGCAACAGTGATAGCTTATAAGAGTTAAAGGATATGTTCAGATTTCTTTTTTTTTGGGGGGGGGGGTCAATCTTATTACAATAAAAAGTTATCGGCCCATGTAATCATCCATTCCTCCTCTCCATACATGTCTAACCTTTAATGGCAACTTCACTGTATGTGATAAGGATCAAATCTACCTTGTCATTCTTAAAGGGACAATATGTAACATTTCTGCAAAAAACGACTATATTTATGTAATATATTTTGTTGAGTTGTGTACACTGTCCTAAATGTTCCCAACAACGTTCAAACCCAGAGAAATCTGTTTTTTAATCTTAATGTCCCGGGATGTCTCATTTGGTTGCCTGTCAGTGGTGTCGTAAAACCTTTGACCCCTCTAACCACGGACATCCAGACGATACGTTCGAGAGTAATTGTAAATCATACAATGTCACAGAAAGAA
>NC_045744.1:28489422-28494598 GCF_008692095.1 Etheostoma spectabile
TACTCAGTAACCGTAATACAGCTTGCTTTTCTGCCACACAGCATCATTTTGTCCTTGTCATTTACAATACTGTAATACAGCAAAAATCGTATTTATTGATACATTTCAATTTCGACCATGATCCAGCTTAACGTGCTATGTTGACAAGTAACGTTAGCTCATGCTAATGAGTGGGGACCGTTCACGTTCATCAAGTTATTTTAAGTATAATTGTTTTGATCAAACCCACAATCACGTTTGCCAGCTAACGTTTAGCCAGCTGTCATACCTTTCTTCTGCCTCACCCCCAACCGCTAAGGTACTTTAGTCGGGATGAAAGCGGACAACAGCTCCGGGGACACGACATATCCGCAATTAGCCAGCAGCCAGCCACTATTAGTAACTTAAAGCAGTCCAAAACCAGCCAGCACAAATTCCAGCGCCGGGTAAAAACAATGCCAACGGCCGTAAAAGTAAAGTGTCTGGCTGGCTGTGGTGATGTGCTGAAATCCCCCCCCCCTTCAGCGTTTAGCGGTCTTCTTTAAAGCCCAGAAGATACTTGGCGGGCAGCCCCAGCCACTACGTAGCAAGTCTCTCAGCAGGGTTGAGTAACAAACCCTTTTGTGCTGAAAACATCCAACAAGTGACACTAATGTGAAATATATAGTGATATTGTGGTTTTAGGTGCTGGCTAATTGCTTGCTTTCTCGCACACTGGTCAACTAGCTAGCTAACGTTAGCTACCAATACAAATCAAATCAAGAAGGTTCAATCAAGAAAGCTATTTTATCAGAATGACATGAATAAACGTTACTAAACCTAACATGGATAAAACTGTAATGGATAAACCTATCCGTGAACAAATTTATTTTAATCGGCAATTGTGTTAAATTACAACTCCCATAATGCCACTACATGATGTCATCAAAAGTCTGTGTTTACATCCATTATTTTAAATTAAAGACCCCTGGCGGCAGAAAATTACATATTGTGATGAGTCCAGCTGGTTAATATAAGCGTTACATTGTCACTGAGTAAGTCAAACCAAAATGTTTTGTACCAAATTCCCTTATTGTATTTGCTTGGAAAGTGTTCCCTTGCTGAGCCATGGTGCAGGGATACGTCTTCGTATTGGCATGTACAAGGCTGGATTACATCCCCAAAAGCCTCAGATTACATGTCAGTTGGTTTTTTGGCACCAATAAGGTATAATATCAAGTAAGGCGGGTTCTGCACAGCCTAGTATGCTAGGAATTACTTTCACATTGGAGGATTCTGTACCTTGTGATTATGGCCAGTGCCACAGTCAGTGACAATGCAAGAAATTGTGTGCTCTATTTGCAGTGAGGTGGTGACAATGGGTGTCCGACTTTCAGACCAGAAAGTGAGAAGTTAAAAAAGACTTTGGCATTAAATGTAACCCAGGTTTTTGCAGAGTCATTCATCAGCACTTGTGTCTGGCGAGAGAGTTGTTCTGCATTAGTATCTGATTTTGTGGCTATGTTTTGTGGTATGGGCCTGGACAAAACCCCAGGGGTAAACATACATACATGCTGAAGCTTCATATAAACTTTGCAGTAACTCTCATCTTTTGCACAGAATGTGGTCTCCCACGTTTTACAGTGAAGAGATGCATCGCTTAAGAGCTAGTGTAGACAGGAGGAATGATTACAGTGACCAAAAACGTTTTCAATGTACATAAACAAAATCTGAAACTACTGTCATGTCACCCTCCATGTGTTCACTAATCATACTGAAACCCATTAGTCAGCTACTTTTTGTTACATGATGATTAGCTCTATAATCATTTCTCTGCACTGTTTCGATACATTCCTTGTATTGTGATGCAGTGTCAAGGGCCTTGGTAAAGTTGTTCATTATTTGACAGCTGTGCCAGCTAAGCGTCTTTTAAAAATGAACCAATTGGACACAGACAGACAAAGAGACGGAGACAGATATGCCAAATTTACCAACCAGAAATCATCATCTGATAATAAAGAAAGATAACCAGGCTTTATCTGTCTAAACACACACACACACACACACACACACAGAAACACACACACACACACACAACCCACAAACACACACAGAGAGGAAGATAAAGAGAGTGAAATCTTTAATGCCTTGGCAAATGCACTGACTTCCCCTGCCAATAGGCCACTTAAAGAAATGAGTAGTCAATTACCAGAAGTCTGCCCTTTTGGCTAAGATCACTGGGCCCTCTAAGGGCCTCAGAACCTGCACTCTTTCTCTCTATCCGTCTCTGTACAGACAACACCCATCTTTCAAAACAGCAATAACCACATGCTAGGAAAAACGTTTCCGATCTGTTCTGGAAACACCATCACGCATACATTCTTACATAAGCATAAAAGGACGTGTACACTGGGTAATAAATTGAAGCACCTATATTGTGCTAATTTTCAAGTTCAAAATTGTGATCTGAGGTTGTACCAGAATAGGTTTACATGGTTTCAGTTTCATCTTGTACTGCACATTGCTGCAGACTCTGTTTTCACCCTGTGTGTTTAGGTCTCTGTTTTAGCTACAGAGTGAGACATCTCACTTGTTTTACAATCTTTGTTGGGAGTCGCACATGCACAGTTCTTTTGTGTGTTTCTTTTGTGTGTTGTAGCAGTGTTTTGCCATCAAGAAGGAGCTAGCATGCTAGTGCCAGCATGCTACGGTTAGCCACCGTGCCGATTTCGAACAGCTCACCCGGAGACTGATGACAGAGGACATTCAGAAACCCGTAGCTCACTCAAAACAGCATGGATGTGGGTTTTTTTCCAAGTTTGTATGCGCGTGGAAGTACCAGAGACACACAAAAAAAACAAATCCCAGAAAAGGTGATTTTTTTCATAACGTGGGCCCTTTAATAGCATTGTTCGTGTTTCAGTGGAATCATAGCATCACCACATTTAGTTATCTAGATTAAAGATTGTAAACAAGCGGTGATTAGAAACAAAAACCAAAAAGTTTTTGTTTTACATGTATGAAGACATATGTTTGATGTAAACACAATGGTAGAACAGAGCTCACTGCACAGAACATCAGATAATTATATAATGAATATAACATATACACAGTATGCCATAGGTATGTGGACAGCCCTACGTATTTTTGGTTTGGGGCTGTTTCTCATGGTTTCGGCTAGGCCCTTTAGTTCTAATTCATGTGAATATTAATGCTGCAGTGTACAATAAAAACCAAATTTGTGACAACAGTTTGAAGGGGCCTTTTCCTGTCTGAACATGTCAATGCCCCTGTGCACAAACTAAGGCCAAGTCAGTTGGACATCAGTGCTCGATCTGTCTAATGCGGAATGTGGCTGTATGGGAAGCGATGCCTGCATCCAGGCTCCAGTATTCTGTGGAAAGCCGTTCCAAGAGAGTATGTTAGAGCAGCAGATTATTGCCTATGCTTTTGAAATGACATGATCTACTGTTACATACTAGAAGTGGTGGGGGGGGGGAAACACAAAAATCTGATGTACCGTAATTTTTTTGCATCAATGTTTAAAATGGATTCTTTTTTCCTGGAATTGATATTTTAAATTTATTGTTTACCAATGATTCACCTAAATATTTTCTGTTTCTATGGTAATGCTGATGGTGACTACATCCTATCTGTTTCCAGCCATACAGAGCAAAAGCAGAACATGCAGACCGTCCATGTTACCTTCTTCTAAATAAATGAAATAAATGTCAGACTGACTGACATGTGTGCATTCTTCTTAGAAAACAATTAGTTTTTAGTAAAAGAAATATCTCATGATATATTGTCGATAGAAGGGTATTTTTCAACTTTTTGTAATAGAAGAGAAAGAAAATCGCAATAATCACTATATCGATTGCAATACTTCTAGTATCGCAAAAAAAAATGAAAATCACAATACAAATCGAATCCGCAACCTTGAATCATGATAGAATCAAATCGGGACAAAGGCATATTGTCCCAGCACTACATAATGGACATTAATAGATGTCGTACACAGGCACACTTACTCTGCACCTCTGCCACTCTATAGCATGCCCAATGACACACAGACACAGTATCTCTCTCTCTCTCTCTCTCTCACTCACTCACTCACTTTCAAATACACACACACACACACACACACACACACACAAAACATACATCACTCACTACTCACTCACTCACCCACTCACTCACTCACTCACTCACTCACTCATCTCTCTACACACACACACACACACACTATCTCTCTCTCTCTCTCACTCACTCACCACTCACACTCACACCATACACACACACCACACACAACACAACAAACATACTATCTCTCTCTCACTCATCACTCACACACTCACACACTCACACACTCACACACACTCACACCACTCACACACACACACACACACACACACACACACGATACATCACACACACACACACACACACACACACACTCACACACACCTATCCAGTCATTAAACCATCCGATAACAGCAGAGACTCATACACCAGTCACAAGAAGGATAGGGCTCTCAATTCCCCCAGAAGGGCCAAGATTAGAAAGAGGGTGAATAGTCCTGAAGCTTCAGCAAAAGAGAGTGTGAGGCTGAGGAAGATGAAGGAAGAGAGGGAGTGACAGAAGGAGAGCGATGGAGGAAGAGAGAGACACCGTGAGAGAAGGGTTAGCCAGTGAGCAAAGGGGTGATGAGGGGAGATATGCTTCAAATTAAATCATTTGGAACAAAAGAGGATTGTTGCCAGGCAACCTAGCCAGAACGGGGTTACCAGGGCAACCGAGGTGACCCAAAGCTTGACCTAAGAAATGGAGTTGCCCTTGTCATCGGTGGCAAAAACACACACCAACACACACATACACACACACCAACACACACCTCTTTCTGTCTGTTGCTTTGAAGGCCCAGGCAGAGGTGTGTGTTGGTGTATGCTGGTGTGTTTTGTGCCTTCGGACGACAAAGAAGCTCCAGATACCTCTCTCTGTCACTTTGAAAGCCCATCCAACTCCCACAAACAGACAGTAGGTTCCTAGCCTTATGAGGCATTGGCAGGGCTCAATCCGAGGGGCGGGATAAACGGTTGTCTATCAAATTCCCCCGGCACGCAATAGGATAGCGCTCCAACCAACCAAAGCAACGCTAGTTGATAGATTCAACTTTTGTTGGCTAAGCTCCGAACACATCTTCCTTTTTTAAGAATG
>NC_045744.1:28494608-28500473 GCF_008692095.1 Etheostoma spectabile
TTAACTCCAAGTCTTCCAGAGTCGCAGCCAAAGCCGATTCCTTCCTTGTTTAGTAAAAAGTGGCAGGGAATTCACGCGGAACCGTCGCAACTCTGCCGTCCTTACGTTAAGCCCGCCTACCGAATCTATACATGATGTGATTGGCCTGACCAGAATTAGTTTTTTCCAGCTTGCAAGCCAATGGAGAGTTGCTAGACTGACCCTAGCTGCCTCTAGGGTGCGTCCCGATTTCTAGGCTCGCAGGTTCCTTCTGGAAAATGCACAACTGAAATGTCCTGTAGCACAAACAAAAAGCAGGGCTTTCAGTCAGGAGGCAGTTTTAGAATTGCTAGGGGATGAGGTTAAGTAGCTAATGGACGACGTTAGCCAAAATCAACAGCTAGTGAAGCACAACAAATAAACTGTCCAATATCCAAGATGAGCTTGCAGAATAAATAAATAGAGCCGTATTTTTCAGGTTTTGGCAGCACTGTCTGTACACAAACACTGTTTTGAAAAGATGGGATGGATCCACATTCACCTTTAGGAAAGAAATGGATGGCCAATCCTCATTTAATTGAGGAACTATTAGAAAGGTTTTACATTAGAAGTCATTTACATTCAAATATCATGGCACTGTCTTTACCATGAATTAATAAAGACACCAAATCCTGTAGAGACCTACTGATAAGGACTGGGTATCCACAATCATTCAAATTTGATTTACAAGGTCCCCATTTGATTCTATATCAGTTAGGTTTGTAACTAAACAATACCAATTGTTCTTGGATATGAAAGGGATTATTAGAGAACGTTTGCTGTAAATTGTTCAAGCAAAAAGCAAACCCCCCAAAGGGCCGAATTCACCACATCCATGGTGAAAAGGCATCTACTAAAAGATTGATTTGGGGATATTATTAATCAATGTCTTATCACTCAAACAAAGATGGATTTTAATTGGAGAATCAAGGATCCCAGCCCTACTAATACTGCTAATACTGGATATTTTAGGCTGATACAGAAACCCCTTTAAGATAAGGTTTTCAGCCTTTAGATTTTTTTATTCTTCAAACAACTTCTTCCGTCACTTTTCGTGTGCAACAACATGAATGCCTTTGAAGAGAGACTGTATAAAAGTGTGCCCTGTTATCCCCATTTGTATGATTCATCACCTCAAGACTACAAAGACACAGTGCTCTTGAGTACAGATCAGGTAGTGATGCAGCCAGGACAAGGCTATAAAGGTGGCCACTCAGAATAGGTCAACAATTTTACCTTTAGATGTTGTTGAACAACACAATCTAGTTTTTTCCAGTTTAAATCACCACTCTTCATGACTACTGTCATGCACATTTGATCAGAATTCCATATAAACTGATTTCAAAATCAGCCTTGCATTCAGTCTTCTAACACGCTGTGTTGTTTTCCATGAAAAATTATATAAAAACCTGTCCTGATAGTCATATTGCAAACTGTGATATTTTGAGGTGCTACTGAAGTCAGTTTCTTTGGTATCATGTCAACTCTCTTGCCTGGCTGCTTCCACTTGAAATCACAAATAAACGTGTTCTCTCTTCATCGTGTAATTGTTGCTGCGTTACATGAGACTGAATGTTCTGCTGGATGTTTTGTTTCAGGCAGACCTCCTTCCTTTCTTCTCCTCTCTGTCTCTGACTGCTTCGCCACATGACATGAAAGGACGAGGAGTGTTTTTTGTGTGTGTGGTAGGGAGTGTGTATACTGTAAAAGAGTGTGTATGTCTGCCTGGAAATAGCACAGAAATACAAAGCACGGTTGGAAACAGAAATCTTAATGTGGACCAAAGTTGGAGTGTGTGTGTAAATGTGTGTGTGTGTGGGGTTGGTGTGGTGTGTGTGTTGTGTGTGTGTGTGTGTTTGGGTGTGTGTGTGTTGTGTGGGTGTTGCGTGTGTGGTGTTGCGTGGTGTGTTGCGTGTGCGTTTGTGTGGTGTGTGTGCGTGTGCGTGTTGGTGTGTGTTTGCTGTGGGGGTGTTGTGAGTTGTGTTGTGGTGTGGTGTGTGTGTGCATGCGTGCGTGCGTGTGTGTGTGTCTCCCCTTTACTAGAAGCGTGTTTCTCAGTGTATTGGAACGCTTTCTTCCTTGTATGCAGGCATGTCTCTTTTCTACAGGGACCACTTTGAGAATATGTGTGTCTGTGTCTGTGTGTGTCTGTGTCTGTGTGTGTGTGTGTGTGTGTGTTTGTAAAACCCTTCTCTTCACCCATCATGTCTGCAGGAATGTGTGTACGCCTTGTAACGACAAATGGCCACTAACGAACGCAACCTTTCAAACTGGCCCCACAGTTTGTCACTCCCAATCAAGACAATGGAGATCAATGGAACAGCAAAGCGAGGGAAGGAAGATGAAGATGAAGAAGATGAGGAAGAGGAGGAGGGGGGATGGGGCTCCCCGCTTCTAACAATGGCAGCGTAGGCACAGACAGTGAAACAATAGAGGCCGGACTGCGTTGTTTTGTATCTGCGTCTACAGTGAGTGGCGTGGCGGCTGCAGACATCGTTAGGGCGCCCCTCGTGGGCTAATTGACTGATTAGGGTCACTCCACATGGTCTCAACTGTCATGGCCATCCAACACTGGAAAATTGGCGCGGTCGTGTGACCATCTGGTGACCTACTTGACACGAGGGATGAACTATAATGGCATGGCATTGGCATATATGATTGAGGCACTGGGATATACAACTGGATAAAATGTGGAGATTCTAACAGTGTTTTTTTTCATGCTGCAAACATGCAAATTATGATTACAATATTCCGTTCTATTCATACTGATTAATAAATTGCAACTGAATTCAACTACTGAGTAATTAAACCATTTATCGTTTTGCTAGAGATCTCCTGGAAGCTCCATAAACGCCCCCTAGACCAGTAATGATTTTTTAAAAATGCGAGCACGGTGGCGCACAGCACTAATACGCACGCCTACACACACTATAAATACATATCAGGCCGAGGATAATGCACAGTAAGGATGGTACAGTGAATATAGTAAATAGGTGAGTAAAGAATGAACTCCGGTCTGTGTCAATCATAAGACAAGCCACCACTTTTGTAACCTATCATCTCCTGTGCTTTCAGTAAAAATCCCTGTTGCATTCCTTAAAAGACTTTAATGTGCCTGACATCCATTTGATACTGCTAACTGTAATTTATTCAAACAATGGATTCAAATTGAATTTGTCACTGCACAGTATTTCCATGGACATTTGTATTCTTGTCAGGGTAGAAAAGCCTCAGAAACATCCATACTTAGACCATTACAGAATACTAACGGTCCTTTCCTAACCATAAAACTCTCAGCAGCTCCCTAAGATGAGTCGGCACGTAACTTTGATCCAATGGTAGGCCAAAGTCTGGGATATATTAGGTCCTTGAATGGAAAAATATTATTCTGACAACACAATACAGAAGAAATTATTGCTAAGGATTAACATTTTGTTGCATTCCAGACTGTTTTTCTGTAGCTGTGGACAGGGGGGAACCATCATTTAGGCAGCGGCATAACTATCTGATATCCGGTATGAAAAGGAAAATACCAGCCAGATATATCATCCGACTCCTAATGTGTGCTATAAATTCATATCATAAAAGGTATATGTCAAGCTAAAAAGCCGTGGTAAACACCCAACCAGTACACAAGTACAAGATGAATGATGGATGTACAGTAGACTGTGCAGATGTGTGTGCACTGTACCATCAATGTCATTTGAAAAACTTGTGACACTGAATCTAAAACTGTCAGGAACTATGAAAAACTGCCCCTGGAGTTAATAGTACTCAATATCTGATGGGTTTAGTCAAAGTTTCCCTGAATTTGCCTTTCCATTTTCACCCATTCCCAGGTGACTCTTTTCTAAGCTTCACTTACATACACAATAAAAACAACATGAAAGGCATTAAGCCTTGTGTTGTCTTCCCGTCAACCATGAAAAACACACTTTTGTTGTTTTGGTTTGTTTTTTTGTCACTTTTTGTGACGTTTTCTCACTTTTTTTTACGTTTTTTGTGCTTTTTCCAATGTTTTTGATGCCTTACCAAACTTTTCAACGTTTTGGTCTGGTGTTTTTGATAGGGTTTTTCTTCACAATTTTCAATGCGGTTTCCAACATTTTGTCGTTATTTTTATTAATTTTTTTACTTATCCTGCGCTCATTTCAACGCCTCATATTTTCTGACACAAAAACAATTTGGAAAACGGGTCAAATTTCACCGAAGAACAACCAGAGGGTTAAGGTTTTGTTTCACCAGAAAACCTTCAAACAGCTTCAGTGCTCATTGTCACATTGATTCTCCATGTTTCTAAACTCTACTGAGGTGGCTGTGGCTCACTGGTAGAGCGGTCGCCTGAAAGCGCTTTGAGTAGTCGTTAAGACTAGAAAAGCGCTTTATAAGAACAGTCCATTTACTGGACGGATGAATGCCATTCCTCTAAAAGAGCCTGTGACTGCAAAAGGCCATGTCATACGATTCACATAATTTTCACACTCATCGAATGAATTCAGTGAGCCTGCCTGAATGGAAGAATTTGCATTCGGTGCGTTTCTGCACTCATTTCTTCAGGGTTTCCCCGTCTAATTTGTGTACAATAAACAGTATATGTGCCTACTGTCACTTGCTACATGAAACGCCTGACAGAGGTTACTGAACCAAAATGTAGCAACAAGTTCTTCACATTTAAATGATCTGACGCCCCTATGGGCAGAAATTCAACTTCAGTTTAATTAAAGTGCACATCAAGCTGCTGTACACTTTCCAAGTAAATAAAAAACAAAAACACAAGAGGAAAGGCATAATATGACATGTAAAAGTAATTTGGGTTCCCAGAAGCTGAACTATCATAGTGAACACAAAAAAGATGTGTTTCAGTTAACATACTGTTTGTCTGTGTTGTTTTGGGACAGCGACTGTGTTGTTTTCTTGAGAGGACGGTCTCAAGTTTAGCTATCCAACAAATAGAAATTGCTTACTGATTACTTTTCATTTTGTAAACATTTCAAAAGGAGCATGAAACCCTTCCACAGCAATCACAATGTGAGTCAAAGGATCAGTTTACACAAAAGACTTGTTTTTTTTCACCAACCTTTAGTGGAATCTTACCATGCAGATAGTTAGTTGTGGTTTAATAGTCAGGCTTATCTGTGAAATTTCTGCTGCCACATTAGTTCAATAGGATTAAATAGAATTTGAGTTAAATTGAATGGAATTTAGGTTTGCGGGGCTAAAAAATCAATAATTTCTTTGGTATAAAATTGTCCCATTAAAAACTGTATACAGTGCCTTCTTTGGATTAGGCCGAGTAATGAGGACATTATTACACACTCCCGCAGATTTTTTTAAATGTATTTCTCAATGCTGTAAGCACCACAAATGAAATCCCATTCCCTTTCACTATACCGAAGAGTGAGATTTCAAAACCTTAGCAAATAAAAATAAAACTAGTTGCATGGCTCCATACCACAGAGGCGAGTCAGAAAATGTTTTTGGTAATTTGGGTGAAATGACCGTTTTCACACACTATAATGACAATATACTTAAGTACATACAGTACGGTGTAAACCTCCAGTGCATAGGCTTGCACAGACACACTAGAAGTAGTTCTCCGGGCTGAGCTGCTGCAGAACAGCACATTACTATGATATACTTATGCTCTCCATTCATACACTCAGTCATGACGCTGAATCTTATTTAATGTCACAAGCCACGTTTGCCTGGAGTGGAGCCCTACAAGCTGAGCTCCGAGAAGAAAGCACTGAAGTCATCTTTCTTTTCCTGCCGTCTGCCTCTGTTTCTGCTCCCTCTCTCCTTCTGTATCTCTCTATCTGTGTCTGTGGTGTGAAAGCACCCACCCCC
>NC_045744.1:28500483-28510659 GCF_008692095.1 Etheostoma spectabile
CCCCCCCCCCTCTCTCTCTCTCTCTCTCTGTCTCTTTCTATCTGTGCCTCTCTACCTCTCTCTCTTCCCCACTGCAGTCGGTGAATTCCCTTGGGTTGGACAGCGGGAGACTATTACACTCACAGACAGATTCGCTCTCCTCCAATTTCTGCCTGTCCTCTTTCTCCCAGCTCTCCACCTCTTTCATCATCCCCCTCTTCCTTCTCTGCTCCTCCTGTGCTCTCAAGCCTCAATCCCCCCCCCCATTCATTCTCTCCATCAGTGTGAATGTGTGAATGTGTGTATTTGTGCGTTCTTGTGCATGCATGCACACACGCACGCACGCACGCACGCACGCACAGGTCTTCCACCCCTCCCTCCTCCACCCGTCTCCCTGCTTTCCTTTCTCTTTCTCCTTTTCTTCAGTCAATATAATTGGCATCGCAGGAGTGCTCCCTGCAGAGTATGCTAAAACAGCAAGCACAAAAACAGAGTGAGAGAGCAGAGAAAGAGGCAGGAAGGGAGAGGGATGTGGATAAAGACAAGACGGAAAGAAAGCGAAAGGGGAGTACAGGAAAGCAGAGAGCTTGGAAGAGGGAAGACGAAGAAGATGAGAGGAAAACAGAGAAAGGGACTTAAAGGTGATGAGAGTGGAGGAGATATAGAAATATAGAAGATAGTAAAATAGCAAAGAATAAGGTGACTGGACAAAAAAGGAAAGAAAGAAAGAGTTGAAAAGGAACAGGAATGGTAGAATGCTGAAGAAAGCAAGAGAGAAAACATACTAACGGGAAGAATGGGGAAGAAGAGAAGAAACAAACATTAAGGAGGGAAAGGAGAACTTGAGATTAAAATAGACAAATAAACAATAAAAAGAAGAAACAGAGAGGCCAAAAAGAACTGAATGTGGGAGAGCTATTTGAATAGTAGGGAAACAAAGAGGAGAAAAGATTAACACAAAGAGAAAGCAAGGAAAATTAAAACAGGGGTGGAGAAAGGAGGACACGACCAGAAGCAGCGAAGATAAGACAAAGGAGCACACAGAAGAAGGAAGAAAAGTCTTGAAAATAGCAATCAGCAACCAGAGAAACCAGAGCACGTCCATTCACAAACCAGCCAGCCACTCAAGGCAAATTCAGCCATATATCTAACTCTGACTAGACACACATGTGCCAAACCACATTAAACTGCAAGACAACCATCCTCCGTCGCAACAGCACTCTCTCTGTCTCTGCCTCCACAGGCGCTCTGCAGGTTTCACAAAGAATAATTACAGATTTCTTGAAGTTATAGGCAATATTAAAATGCATGTCTTATGAGCCTACACCCAATATGCTTAACAGGATTCAGCAAAGAAAAGCACCCCACTATTGAGACCTTTCACATTTGTCCTAATTAAGCAGAAAGATGTCAGTAGAAGGAAATGTTCTTGGTAAAGTGCACATTAATCAAATCTCAAGTGCAAGAAACAAACACCGGCAAGATGCCACTAGCCATGTTCCCATCCACACATTTGTATTGACAAAAAGTTTGTACGTTAGATCTTATCGGCTTTTCTCTCAACTGGTTATTTGCTGAATAAATAATGAACGCTTTAGGTCACTTGCAACCCAAACATAGTTACTGAGTGTCCCGTCTACCGAAAGTGAGCTGACCAGCCAACTGTCTGCCCACCGGCCATTCATTTGGCAGGAATGCATGTCAGAGAAGAGCAAAGATCACTGACATTACAGTATATTACCGAAGAGTATTTAGCAAGAAGAATGCTGTGACCGGCAGCTGCTCCCTTGTTGCAGTGTAACCCTATAGGCAAATGTCCATCGTCGATTCGCTCCACTAAAAGTGCTGTTTTTGCCACTGACAGGCTCAGATTGTTGTTCTAAGTGACAACATTATGGAAAGAATCCCTACAGAGATAGACGTTTTTCAATGAGTAATATCCTCTTTGATTAACTAGAAACAGCTCCGAGATTGCTATAGCTAAACCCACCAAACTCCATTTCAATAAAAAACACTTCTAGCATGTATAGAGCCAGCATATTTTCTTTTTTTTTTCAGGAATCTGTAAACTATGTGTGTATTTCAACCAAAAGCAGAGTGGTGATTGATGGAAAAGTGGAAATGTTCTTGGCAAACTGCACATTGATCAAACCTCAAGAGCAAGACCCAAAACACCCGCAAGATGCCGTTGAGTGTCCTGTCCACATAAAGTGAGCTGACCACTGGCCACTCATTTGGCAGGAATGTAGGTCAGAGGAGTGGAAAGATCACTGACATTACAGTAACCAAAGATTATAAGATACAAGATTGTATCAATAATATTGGATGGTTGAGGATTGAATCGATGTGTCCATCCAAATCGATGTATTCTTACAACCCTAGAGTCAAGGTGTTCTCAAGTGAGCACATGTACTAGCCTGTCCAGGTGAAACCAGCAGGCCTGCTGCTGTATATGGAAACTAATATGCCTCAAATGCTATGAGGTAAAACAAATAAATGTGCATAGTATGAAATAGTCACTATTTGAGGAGGATTTGTTAAAACAAATCATGTAAAAACTGGATCCATGTAGCATTTCTTACCTCTAAGAATCAGGATCAGTAAAACGTGTATGTTTATCACTGGCAGGGCATCTGTGTCTACACCCTAATGCAAACTATCAGATTTCCTGAACAGTCTGACTTGATAGGACAGAGCAGCACAAGGGCCCTGAGAGGCCCAATCGCCCTGGTAATAGTCATTTGTTTACAGTAATTACTTTATTGTCAAAATGTGGCAAGGGTTTACGGATCTCATAATGCCACAAATAGAACACTGTCGAAAGCAACTTATTTGTTATTCAGAACAGCTAATAAAAAGTCTGAAATTATGAATGGCCAGTGTAATAAAAAGGACAACATGAAATTATTTGTTAAGGAACATGAAGTCCAATTTTGTTTACTAAAGCACAAAGTATGAATAAAACATAACACAGCCTATTGTACTTGCTAACCCTGGCCTGCGCTGAAATAATCTAAGAGGAGATATGCAGGACAAAGAAACTTATCATGGGGAGGGGGGGGAACAGGACCTAAGACACATTTTCACACTTTTCAAAGCCTGAAATTTAGATTTATTTTAAGTCTTTTGCAATTTTAGAGACCCATGTATGCTCTGTATTTCTTATTTCTCCTCTGACTCTGCTTCTCTCCCTCTCTTTGTGTGTCTCTTCCCCACCCTACCTCCATCTAATCTTGCTTTCTGAAGCCACGCAGGCAAAAATAAAGAGAGAAGAGGACAGACTCTATTCTATTCAAATCCAAAGCCAGGAGAGCAGACTCAAATCCAACCCAATCGCATTTATAGCCGAGTTCCGCTCTAAATGGGAATTTGTTGACTGTCTATTGGCCTGGGCCCAGGGGCTTCTGGGATTGACACTCAGACTACAACACAGCTGAGGAAAGACGTGGAAAAGGAGGAGATGCTCACATGTTCTGATGATTTCACTTTTTTTGCAATTATTTGTTTTCTTTGTTTAATGATCATCATATTTACATTGCTGGTCCTTCATATTCACTAGCAATTCTACTTGACTCTCTCTCTCTGAAATTTGGTATCAAAGTTTATGTTCTTCAAAAGAAGTGCTCTCTTAACTTTTCATCTAGTGCCGTCATAAGGTCAAACTTTACTCCACACTTTATTACCAAATAAAGCACGGTATTACACTAATCTCATATAGTGATTATGGCAAACATTTGACCTGCTAAACATCAGCATGTTAAGCATCCTATTTGTGAGCAGCTAGCATGGATGTCGACTTTTGGTCTTGTTCTTGTCTATATCTAAAATGTTCCACGTTCGGGATATCTCCGTTGCTTCTGGAAATTCCGCTAGATTTCACTCTTTTCGGCAGATCTCCTTCTGCTTTCTTTGCGCTGGCGTTCTAACCTCCGGTGGATTTCTGAGGACTATGGTTAACTGGTCCTAAGATCTCTGCAGGGTAAATCCAGACAGCTAGCTAGACTGTCTGTCCAATCTGAGTTTTCTGTTTCACGACTAAAACAACTTTTGAACTTACACATGTTCCACCAAAACAAGTTCCTTCCCGAGGCTATATTTGCTATTGTGCTAGGCACCAAACAAGAGCACATTTTTCTCCCATCCCAGAATGCTGTGTGACTAGCCATACCCTCCACCGCAGCGCTGTGGAGGAAGGTCTTGCACAGCGAGACTAGTCATGAAAACCAGATTTCTGTGGAAGTCCATACAAAAATGCCTCCTTTTAAATTGAGTTCTCCATCACATCAAGTGTCATGTGACGGATTTTAAGGTCAGAGAAAAATCATTACAGACATCAAGATGGAGAAATCACTGTCTTGGTGCAGTAAATGGAAGACAACTCGATTAAACGTCCTTTTTGGCCAGATGGATGCTTCACACTCTGAAGGCTTTTATAGAAGACAGGTGGAACATCAGCAAGCACCAGTTACCTTTTGACATACTACTTTTACATAGACATTATCCAGTGTGTCATAACTTGAGAGATTGTAAATGAAGTTCACCATCACACCTAAGTCCTACCTGTTGAAGTTTAACATAAATGAAACATTACAGACGTCAATTGTGACCACCAACCACTGTCTGTCTGTGGCCAGATCACGGCACCAAAGGAAATCAATGGAAAAGTAGCTGTAGTTGTTGAAACTGAGCTGAAGGCTCGTAGATGACAGGTGAACCATCTTAAAGTCCAGTTCTTTGGATATTCCACTTTTGGGCAGGAATTACAGTCATTTGAGGAAGCAAAGAAGACTGTTTTCCAAAAGACTGACATTCTCTACTGGCCTTTTACAACTCAAATCTTGCATTAAATCGGCTGCATCGCTATATCTCTCAGTGGATAGATCTCTGCACAAACTCTGTCATGGTTAGGGATTCCCCCTTGGGCTACCGGTGCTCACAAACGTATGCAGTCATGCAGGCGCTTTGGGAGAAATCATCCGACAAATGGCAGGTGTTGCATCACCGTTCTATTTCTTGTTTTTTAATGGATTTACTTTTCTGACAGTGAAGACGGTTTGAAGCTTTACTTTAAAACTGCTGTATAAATAGTTATTTCATCATACTGTCTATCATGTCTGGTATTCTAAATTATTCAAATGTATTTGGGTAGTATCCAAATGGAGCTTAAAAGGTCCTCTTTCAGTGTGTTTTCAAAGGAGAAAAAAATAATAGGTATGATAATGCTTTTCAATTAAATGCATGTTGTTTTACTCATCCTTACAGTGAGGTGCAAATAGCATAAAAGAGCCAGCTTAGCTTTGCCAATCAGATATTTGTGTGTGAGTGTTTGCATGTCTGTGCATGTGTTTTTATATAGAGAATGAAGCTAATGAGAATAATAATTGAGAATGTGTGAAAGGTCAATGGGGTATTAGACATACTGGCATCCCTTTGTCTGTAAGAGTGCCACTAAATGAAACTACATACAATGAATTGCTCATATAAATGTTTGATATTGTGTCTCATAGAAATTGAAGATGTCAAGCTTGATTCAGGTGAGGCTTTCAATTTTCATTTGTAAACTGTGCAACGTCAATTGATTGGAGTTCACTGAATCAACTCTGACAAGAAATTTGATAGCAGTAGTTTGTACAGGGATGAACCAAATTGGAAGAGTGACAATTGACATCGCCTCTTCCCTGCTTTCTGTTGTCATTCCTTCACTATGCTAGCATGTCCACAGTAACCAATAGGGTTGGGTACCGAGCTCTGTACCTTTTGGGTAGGCCTACCGACCAAATTACGTTTGTGCTACAGAGGACCGATTTACTTTAAATCAAACGGTACCAAATTGCGGTACATGAGAGCGCGTAAGCGCAAGCTTATCTGTTCTCTTTGCATATTGACAGAGAGCGGAGCTCCGTCACACACATGCACCCGCAGAGGTGCGGACGGAGTAAACTCGCAGTTTTGTTGTAGTCACAGGGAGTCACGGCAATGCCGATAAAGTGGTTTCAAGCGTGGTTACAGTTTTTCAAAACATCACGCAGACACCATTCCCTGTAACCACTGGTAGTTGTGTCTACATTAGCTTTGACAGACTTCTATTGTTTAGGGAATATGCGGCAGTCAATTTATAACATGCTGCCTGGAACTAATCTGAAACTGCTAGTAAATATGATTAGATTTTCAAAGATGGTATTACGGCACGTCTCAACATGTCGGCCATTTAGCTGATGCTCTATGACGGAGCCAAGCACAATGACAGAGCAGGAAGCAGAGTCCGGTGTCTCAGCCAGGGACACATTTACATGGTTACAGTGGGGCTTATATGGGTGACATTTCAGTTATCGTGCAGTCACACCCAGCGCTGTAGACTTGAGACCTAACTGCTGTGAGAGTTGATTCCCTAAATCGTTAATTCGACTTGGGACGTGCATGATAGCAAAAACATTCCCAAGTCTCACGTTTTGACTGAGTAAAATGCCACAAGATTAAAGAATTAATGAGGTCTGGAACTAACGATTTGGTGGTATTATTTTCATCGGCGAACAATTTGCTGATTATCCTCTAAATTAATTGTGTGCTCAATAAAACGCAGAGCCCACGGTGACGTCTTCAAATTGCTTGTTTTTTCCGACCAATAGTCACAAACCTAAAGATATTTAGTCAAGCAACAAGTCCTCACAATTGAGAGACTGAAGCTAGAGAATATGAATCCTTTTTGCTTAAAATTGTGCTACTTGATTATAAGGTCAATTCATTTTTTATTGTTAACTTAACCAATTAATCATCTAATAGCTTCAGCTCTGGTATTAATAAACCAGTATTATGTAGGCATAGACACAGAGCCTAAATATTATTTATTAAGCCCATGCACTAAACTGAAGGACTGGGAGAATGTGTAAAACAATTCTAATAAAGGAAAACGCTGAGTTGTGTTAATGGTCAGACTTGTGTCTTTGTTTTCAATTTGCTTGTGCAGACTTGTGACTTGACTTTGACTTGTCCTCAGGGATTTAAAACTTGACCTGAGACTTAGTCTGACAATCTTTGACCCAAATACTTGATCTGCCTCCAACACATGAAATCATGCTCTTTGCATCTTTAGCAAATGTCCAAGATTGAAAGGCTTACTGTTCAACTAAATGAGTATTCCAAAATGTGACATTTTATATTGATTCCAAATGTTCATTTATATTGCTAAAATTCCAATAATGGCTTAGATTCTGCAATAGCTACTGCATGTGCGGATGTACGCAATTTTTCTATTGAATTCTTCATATAGGTTACCCTTTAACACTAAGCACAGTGGGGTGGTAGGTCACACCAGGTGGCCATGGTTTGCTCCATCGAGGTGTAACACATAATAATACCAAGAAATGTCAGCATGTAGCCATCCTGCTACCGGCAACTGACCCTATGACGTAAACGACCCATCCTTTTTTCTTCGTCCTTTTCAAACAGAACCTCAGTAAATTGTACTGGGGGGGGTTGATGAAACCCGATCAGCTAATACTCTTTCAGCCCCTGAGGGGGAAGAACCAGGAAAATGTCACAGAACCCTTCAAACAACAACAAAAAGATGCTCTCCCAGGCACGGCGCCGTGCGCTGTCATAAAGCCGAGCGTGACACCTCCCCTGTACCAGTCTGTATGCCTCCCCTCCCTCCCGCCTGTGAAGATATCAACCTGAAAATAGCTCAGTGAAGCCGAACACTGAGCCGCGATAAATAAATCACAATAATATTTAAATATGCATTGTAGAATAAGAGAACAAGAAGAGGAAAAAACAGAAATGTTAGAGGATGAACTCTGTCTTCTATGCTTCACACATCAAAACAGTTTACCTTGAGGACGTTTGACTGCATTATCAAATTCTCCCTTCAAGGGACTCATCAAACATACAGTAGCCTGTGTAAGAGGCTGATAGTTGTCACGCCTCGGGCTGCCCATGTGAATGAACAGCCGATAAGGGCATGTAGCTCATTAACTCAATTATATCGTTCACTTGTGCCGTCTGTCGATGCATTACGCAAATGGGATGAATTTGCCAGTAGATATGAAGTCATCTTCATTGACACACAGGCCAAGGGCTCTCCCTTGTACTGTACCTCTACAGAGATGGGGTTCTCCATTCAGAAACTAGACCACGTGGGCATGTTGAGCCTCGCAGCAGGGGCTGTGTCAATAAATCTGTCCTTAAACGCGTGTCCGTTTGTTGAAAAGAAGCAGAAACAATAAAAAAACAGCACTCAACATGCTGCGGCTCTCTCAGCGTGGAAAACCGGTAGGCCTGGCGTGTACTCAGCAATCCAGCCCCGCTGTTTGCTTTTGATAACAAAAGTCATAATGACATTCAAGTACTCAGGAGGCCGAGAAATGAAGCAGCAGAAGGAGAGAAATAGAGATAGAAAAGAGGAGCATGTGTGTGTTCTCACAGTAGTGTAAGTGTGTGCGTGCATGTGTAGGCTACTGTACGTGCTAGTACTGTACGAATGTGTGCAGGGTCGGATGAGACATAAGTTGCTTGGATGCCAAGTGGTGCGGTGCAAAGTCTTCCACCAAAACCTAAATCTGTTAATAAAGTGGGATTAATTTGCACTGTCACCCTCCCCTCTACTCCTTCAACATAGAACGTTTGAAGATCCGTTTTAATTACGCAGCACTTTGCTCACCAGAAAATGGAGCAGTGCTGGTTCCACACTACCTTATGAAAAAAGGATGTCTGCAAGCAGTTTGGAAAATGTTACATATCAAATGCCTACACTGTGGAGAAGTGGTACACTGTGTAGGGAATATATATGAATGCATTGGCTGGCCTGCAAAACACACATACTTAAGCATGCACACAGATATCTAGGCGGACACACACATTTTTTTGCCTGGCAGTCAACAGCTTGGCTCACAGGGGTATTTTTATTTAAGTAAAGACTAGAAGGCTAAATAAATAATACGTTGTGTGTGTGTATGTGTGTGTGTGTGTGTGTGTGTGTGTGTGTGTGTGTGTGTGTTCGCATGTTGCGTGCTAACACATTTAACAACTTGCACATTCATTGAACAGAAGCTTGAGAGGAAGCCGCCTGAAAGACAAATCCATGGTGGTGGTGTGGGGTGGTGGTGTGTGTGTGTGTGTGTGTGTGTGTGTGTGTGTGTGTGTGTGTGTGTGTGTGTGTGTGTGTGTGGTAGTAGATTCTCATGCGGGGATAAGCAGCTTAGGGAAGGAGCATATTCTTTTCTAAGTAAATCTCATTAATTTTAATTAGCTGTATATTTAGCCTGTACACCTGGATTGGGTGTAATTCAGTTTGTATATAGCGACTAGTGAGCAGAGCAGGTGAAATGACTCAGGTAGAGATTATATTGCCGTAGCTGCCTCACATTTGCATAATGTCCTGTTTTGACTGTGTTGCATGCCTAAGGAGGATATCACAGGCAAATATGCATTCCCTTCATTTTCCTATTGCATGCTCTATGTAGCGTACCATGGCCTGTCCTTTATACATTCACCTTTTTCTGTGTTTTTTGTTCCTCCTTCGCTCCCTACGCTGTTTTTTTCATTTTCTCTCCGGTCTGTGCCCCCCATCATTAGAGTGTGTTCTTTTTTTTTTTCTTACCGCCCCTCCTCCTCCATTTGCCTGCCCGCATGCTCTTACTGTATGAATTTCTCTTGTTCACGTGCATGCCTCTGTCTCCCTCGCCCTCCCCTTTTTTCCTGGGTAATCAGCTTATCCTATGTGTGTCCAAGCCTCTATGTCTGCGTTCCTCCTCTCTTTGTTTCGAATTCATTCAGCAGGGAGATTAGAGATGCCTATTTGGTGCCTTTGTCTTCAACCGGCGCAGTAGCGCCGAGTTACACCGCACGCCGATGGCTTGTCATCAAAAGCCACAGCCACTCATCATGTGCTCTTCATACCCTGATCAATGGCAGGGGCCAGAATGCAAGCCAAGGCCGCACCTGTCCACTGGGCGTGTGTGAGTTTGAAGCTTTGACGTGCCTCACAGTGATTGGCCGACCTTATTTCATAAAGGAAGGCAATATATTCCCTGCACCAACTGTCTAGTGGGAATGATGTCCATAAGAGTTTATATTAACAACACTCTTCCCAACACTACAACACTATATATATATATATATCAGAATCCTTTATAATGACAAATAAATGATTCCGATAAATGAAAATTTTAAAAATTAAATAAAAACGGACGGTCAACCATG
>NC_045744.1:28510669-28510868 GCF_008692095.1 Etheostoma spectabile
AGCGTTGGTGTTGCATAGTTTGTCCACCAGAGGGTGCTCTACAACACTCTGTTTAATTTGTTTTGTTACTGTGTTTTTGTTCAAAGGACTTTAAGTTTCATATCTTAAGTTTTGTATTTTTATACATTGTATTTATCAAAACTTCATTATATTTTGATGTTCCTCTGTTCTGTTGTGACAATAAAACAAATTATTATCA